>NW_007727156.1:168247-174121 GCF_000696425.1 Galeopterus variegatus | reverse complement strand
AACAGAAAAGTTTATTATCCTGCCAGAGACAGAATTCTGTGCCACATGATGTAAATCATTCCCTTTTTCTAGACAAGCATGGTTCATTCTATGCTATAGCTTTAATCAGTCTATATTGGTGGAACTTTTTCCAGGCTTCATTCCTGTATCAGTGCAACATAAAACACTATTTTGCTAAGTTGAAATGCTGTGACATTCTACAGTAAAAGTCTTATGAGCTTGCTAGCTGGGATTTTCTTCTGGTTCATTTTACTCTTCAGTATGCAATAGTCAGAGAACCTTAGGAAGTATCTGTTCTAAGCTGTTCATTTTACATTTGAGAGAATTAAACTCCCAAAATGTAGAGAAATGTATCCAAACTCACACAGCTGATCAGTAAAAGACTTCAAATCAGAAATCAAGGTTTTTGGCTCCTGGTTCTTTTTGTCTTATAAACATGCTCCCCGGAAGCTCCCAGAGCTCTTTTGGTTCTTTTTTTATTCTCCACATCAAAAAATCGAGGCTTTCCCTATTTATCATTCCCTGACCATATGTGAAACTCTCTGCTAAAATGAGGAAGTATTAAAGAGTGATAAATACCTAATATTACTAACTCCAAGCCTACTGTCTTTCAGATGGTGTCGTAGGCACTCATGTTACATTTTTACATTTTTTGAGGCCTATTTAAAAGAAAAATAGAGAAAAATAAAACATGAATATTCAGTATTTTTGTAAACCTTTTATTCATCTTCAAAATTCATTTTTTCTTTTCTTTGAAAAATTCATTTTTAATAATTCAATTTATTGTAGATGGAGAAAAAAATCTATAATCTGTTTAAAAGACTTGACAGAAAATATATTCTGCCAGATGTTTTCATTCTGTGAAGATATAGCACTTCCCAAAGACTGGAAGTTCCCTGGAGATTGTAAAATAGTCTGATAATTATGCCTATTATTTCCAGTTTTTGTTTTTCTATGGAGAAGAAAGCCTCAAGTCCAATTATTTTCGCAATTTTAACTTTCTTTGTCTCCACATCCCCAAATTATTTAGATCGTCAAAGCCTCCGTATTTTGAATGTTGGGACACCCAAAAGATTTGGAAGTACAAATGAAACACAGGACCCAGGGAGCACCCTTCCCATCTTTCCCATATCAATCACCACAAATTTTCAAGGACTTCTGAATTTTCTCAAGGATGGGCATAGGTGATGACACTTACCCCTTGGGCCAGATGGAATTAAGCCAACTTCAGTTTCTGATCTAGAACTTGATTATTTTACGGATTTTAAGTCACATCAATGATTTATATGTAAAGTAGTTCAGAGTATGGAGGAATTTCTTTTACACCCAAAACCATATTATGTACAGTGTCATGGGTTTGAGAGACAAATAACCTGAGTTTCAATTATTAATTTTGCTATTTATTAAGTGAAGTTTTGAGAAAGTAGTTGTGGGGAATGTTGTAATACCTGCAATCTGCTTATTCTAATACCTATTTCATAAAATACAATTAAACGAATTAGGTCGCTGCTACGCTGCTTATGTGAAAAGCCACTTGAATGGATTTGGAAATACTGTCTGATCACATTCATTTCGATTCAGCTATACAGATTTAAACCCCCAGGCCCTCATCTCTTTTTATGTAATTGTTTGGTGTCTAATCCTACTGTGCCTTCTTTCTCCTTTTCTGCGATGTTCTTCAGGATTCCTAATTTATCTTCAACCCACCTGGAAAGCATTCTGCTCCTCATCTAGCCCTTATTTTGGACATTTTCTTAGACTGTGATCAGGAACTTTCAGAAGGCTTGGCTGTCAGGCTTGTTGCTCAGATCAAAATTACCACTGGATCAACTCAATAGACAACATTGGGTGTCACTCTTAGTCCCACAAATAGTAGACCCAGTAGCAAGCAACAAACTATGCTTAAGGGAAAAGCACCAGCACATGTAACAGAAAGAATCAGATTTACCATAAACATTATGCCTGCATTCTAGGTCAGCACTGTCCAACCAATAGAGGATGGAAATATTCTTTATCTGTGCTGTTCAATATAATAGCCATGGCTATTAAGCACTTGGCTATAGCACATGGCTATTAAGTACTTGAAATATAGCTAGTCCAATTAAAAACTAAATTCTAAATTTTATTTAATTTTAATTTATTAATGTTTAAATTTTAGATGGCCATATGTGACAAGTTCTACTGTACTGGACATTCTAGTTTCAGACAGTACATTTTTATAATAGCAATTTTTTTAAAAGCTTTAAAAGACTTTTTAAATTAAGATGTGCTATATTCTGGAGATAAGAATTGAAACAAAATTCAATATAAGACCTAAAATATTATTATAAATTATATGTATTATATTTATTACAAATACATTATAAATATCTTATTATTTATTATCCATGTGTCTTTTTTCCTGAACTTTCTTTGTCTGAAAATAAAATTGTCTGTTCTCTTGCTTTTTCCTTCTCCTTTGCTTCCTGTCCAGGATGCTGATTCCTACAGTAGTAAAGGAAATGAGACCCTCTAATTCGGGCAATTCAAGTAGAATAAAAGTACATAATAACCAGAGCCACATGAGTTATGTACTCCATAAGCCAAATTAAACTGGAAAATGTCGAAGTGTAAAGGGTCAGCTCTAATAAACTGAACATAATCTCCTGTATTCTATCCCTAAAGAAAATTAAATTTTAATGATCCTGAGAGCTCACTGTTCAGGAATGTCACCCTAATCATGTAAATGACAGTTAAAATCCGGAATTGAGTTAAAAGTTAAACATCCTTTGCAATTGCTCCTTAAGTCCAGAGTGTGCTAGTTGCTTCAGGCTAGCTCTTAGGAATATAAGAATATTGACATGTTAAACCAAGATGTGAAAGGAAACCTCAAGATCAGCAAAATTAGTCACTGCTGAACACCTTATTTGAGTTACATCCTTGCAGAACATTACACTAAGAAGTGTTTTAGACACTTCAGAATTTATATTGTCACCTCTAGTTGTTTAACTTTCAGGCAACACCCTTTTCACTGGGAAATTTATAACAAAGACTTTGGATACCAGTTCAGTGATAAACTTATGAAGCTCCCATTTTCTTTCTGTGGGTATGTGAGAAACCTCTGAGTAGGAAGGAAAGAACTAGAGCCAGTGAGAGATAAGAGAGACGCAGAGAGACAGAGAGAGACGAAGAGAAAGCACACTAGCAGAGCGATGAGATTATTATCACTGGGATTGAAATCCTAGAAGAAGAGTTTTCAAACTTTCTTAGCCTGGATATCGTGGTAGGATCAATCTGCTCTCTATACATCAGCACATAAAGGAAATTTGGATTTTTCAGGTTCAGGGTGGGTAGAGGTGAATAACAACAGCAACCAAAGTTCCAGAATTGGTTATTGCTGTTTCTTCATCAAATCTTTTGTCTAACTTGGATAATATTTTTCTGGTACTGTGGTATTATGGGTTTAAGATATGAAATAGTATATTGCCACTGAGCTTTATAAGGAGAATTAATTGAAAAGAAAAGTAATCGGGGGGGGGGGGGTCAAAAAAGAAAAAGAAAAAGAATACATAAAAATGGCAAGAATACATAAAAAAGAGACTGAGAGAGCAAGGCCAATACAATCATTTTATAAATGATGGAAATCATATGAAAATAAAATGATATGCTGACCTAAATGCAAAATTTCATAAAGGCATAAGTTAAAAATATGTAAGAACTAAAAATGAGAGAAAACATTTGAAAATGTAATTAGTGAAATAGATGTATTGTTTTACCTTAGAATTGGTGATTATGTTTCAAAGTTGAGTGCAAATAGGAAAAAAATAATAAAATAAAAAATATAAAGCACGGGCTGACTGATTAGCTCAGCTGATCAGAGCGTGGTGATGAGAATACCAGGGCCCAAGGTTAGGTCCCTGTACTAGCCAGCTGCAAAAAAAAAAAAGAAGAAGAAAAGAAAACATATATATAAAACACTGTACATATGTACTGCATTGTTATTAGCAGATGACTGGAGACATTGAACTTGGAAGGAGGAAAACTTTGCAGAGTGAGACAAATGAAGTTTTCTATCAGAGGCCCTCAGTGACCAACTACCAGCTACCGGCAGCAACAGGCAGGTGGGTGTGGCCATCATGGAGTCCTTGCATTAGCTGTAATTTCAGATTGTCAGTTGACAAAAACTTGAGGAAAAGTGAACTAAATGACAAAGTAAAAAATTGGGTTGTTTCAAATAGGAAATCTAAAAGAAAGTCTGAAATGACAATGTGAATGAAATAGGAGCATCATATGATTCTCAACTAAACGTATATATCATTTGACCAAGACTTTAATAAAAAAGAGACTGAGAGAGCAAGGCCAATACAATCATTTTATAAATGATGGAAATCATATGAAAATAAAATGATATGCTGACCTAAATGCAAAATTTCATAAAGGCATAAGTTAAAAATATGTAAGAACTAAAAATGAGAGAAAACATTTGAAAATGTAATTAGTGAAATAGATGTATTGTTTTACCTTAGAATTGGTGATTATGTTTCAAAGTTGAGTGCAAATAGGAAAAAAATAATAAAATAAAAAATATAAAGCACGGGCTGACTGATTAGCTCAGCTGATCAGAGCGTGGTGATGAGAATACCAGGGCCCAAGGTTAGGTCCCTGTACTAGCCAGCTGCAAAAAAAAAAAAGAAGAAGAAAAGAAAACATATATATAAAACACTGTACATATGTACTGCATTGTTATTAGCAGATGACTGGAGACATTGAACTTGGAAGGAGGAAAACTTTGCAGAGTGAGACAAATGAAGTTTTCTATCAGAGGCCCTCAGTGACCAACTACCAGCTACCGGCAGCAACAGGCAGGTGGGTGTGGCCATCATGGAGTCCTTGCATTAGCTGTAATTTCAGATTGTCAGTTGACAAAAACTTGAGGAAAAGTGAACTAAATGACAAAGTAAAAAATTGGGTTGTTTCAAATAGGAAATCTAAAAGAAAGTCTGAAATGACAATGTGAATGAAATAGGAGCATCATATGATTCTCAACTAAACGTATATATCATTTGACCAAGACTTTATTGTTCCACAGCACACCTCATTTGGTAAAAAAGACTTTTTAAAAAGTCGATTATAGTTATTTTAGAAAAATTATTTCATATTTCTAAATAGTCCATTTTTTCTTGGCACTAAATTTTACTTTTCCTTTCAATTGAATTTATAGGATCTATTTTACCCTCTACATCAAAACCTCTATAATATTTTATCAAAGTATGTATTATAGAAATAATTTTACCATATAGATTCAAGGGATGTGAAAATTTTTTTTCGAAATTTCTTAGCTTGATGTTAAGAAAAGCCACTAAAGAGAAGATGTTTTCAGTGTAATTTTACATGAATCATTTGATAAATAAGACTACAGCTAGATTCTTTCCAATAATTTCTACCTGCAGTTGAGGATTGGCTTAGGAATGGGCAAATAATATTCACATTTTGATTTAACAGAACAAAACTTGACTTGCAAAGCATAGTGGTTACAAACCTAAGCTCTGCATTGAATTCGATACAGCCTGCACTGTGTCCAAACTCTGGCTCTTCCTGTTAACTTCCAGGGGATCTTAGACAAGATATTTAATCTCTCTGTGCCACAGAAACTCATTTTCATTTGGGGATAATAAAAGCACTCTTGTCACAGAATTGTTATGAGCATTAAATGAGTTAATATTTCTAAAGCCCTAAGCTCACTTTCTTTCACACAGTATCTGCTTTGTAACTGTTGTTTTCTTCATCCATCTCTTCCCTTTCTTGTCTTTCTTTCTTTCTTTCTTTCTTTCTTTCTTTCTTTCTTTCTTTCTTTCTTTCTTTCTTTCTTTCTTTCTTTCTTTCTTTCTTTCTTTC
>NW_007727156.1:146913-167247 GCF_000696425.1 Galeopterus variegatus | reverse complement strand
TCTCTCTCTCTCTTTTTTTTCTCTCTCTCTCTCTCTCTCTCTCTCTCTCTCTCTCTCTCTCTCTCTCTCTCTCTCTCTCTCTCTCACCAATATTTGTTGTCTAAGATATTTGGCTAGGAAAGCAAACCTCAACTTCGCTTTTATAACACGCAGCTCTCCAAATGTACATCAAAACTCATACCTAGGAAAACAACCTAAACTGATTAACCAAAGTTCAAAATTAGGTACACTACTTACTTGCAAGCCTAAGCAGCCCATCCCATATGAAACTCTTTAATAGACTTAGCTGTTTTCTTTTTCTCTTTAAAACCACTGACTTTTATATCATGTGAAAGTGAAGGTCACTGCTGATCAGTAGCCTAAATGTAAATAATGCTTGTAATGATATGTCCTGACGAAAATGTACTTCTTTATTCAGGTCCCAAATATCTTCATTCTTTTATTTTAATGGCTTCCTGAAATGGGTGATATCAATTGGATTAAAAAAAATAATAGTTGTACTGGAATATTACCTCAAAAGTCAGAATTTTACTTAACATAATGCTTTTGCCAACATCATTAAGTAGTATTTACAATTGAAATTTACTTCTTTACATTGATTTCTTACAGTGAGGCCATATCTTTACTTTAATTGTGGTTTTTCAAAACCATAAAGGAAACATTGTATTTGATCATGTAGCTTTCTTGTTTTAATACTTATAAGCAATTAAAATAAGTAAGCTAAGATCTAAACTCATTTTTTTAAAAAAGCATGGCACACAGTGGAGACAATGTTCTAAATATCAAGTTCCCATCCTTTTTTCTTAGACATTGTCTTTAGAGCAACATTTTTTAAATGTAATACTTGAAATCATTTGAAAGTTTTCTTTCAGACATGAAGAAACAGGATTGTTTAGTACATGAATGGGGAAACTTTGCCATTAAGGTCAAATCAATGCCTCACTCTAAATTCATCCAATTGTCCAGAAGTTTATAGTCCATCCTTATTCCATCTTATTAAGAGGAACAGATCTAACAATGCTCATCTGTCAAGGAGAGTTTTCAGTTTTACAACCATGCTGTAGCTATTAACCATTATAAGCTATTAGTATGTCTTTTTCGGATTTCAGAAGACAAGCTTTTTGGTACTGCTATTGTTCAACTTAGTTTTCTTCAGCATCTTCTCTTGTGTAATATAACGTATGAATGTTAAAAAATGAAGGAGACGAATCTTTGTAAAGAGTGGATAATATGAAAAAATATATAATTGGCAACAGAAAAACTCCTTGAAAAGAAACCACAACCAAGAAATAAATAGGTGGGAGTTTTTTTAATTAGTAACATGAAAAATTCAGAAAGCAGTAATTCGGGAATGGCTAAATACAGAGGCACAAATGCTGAGTCTAGCACTCACTGTCACTAGTATTTCTTTGTGATACTTTGATTGCTAGGTAAGCTTAAAAACATGTTACATTAGATTATCATCTTAGGCTCGATACATTTATTTAATTTCCCTTTGATCATATGAGCTGAGTCTCTTGCCAGGAATCATGCTCAACTGAGGAGACCCACATTCCCAAGGACATGCCCTCTCCCTTCATTTAATGACTGCTCAAAGAGAAAGGTAAAGGCCCTACCTCTTTGCCTCAAGTGGACTTCTGAAGAACCATCAAGATCCAGAGCACTGGAGGAGGCCTTTGTGATTCATCCCAGCTCAATCCCCCATCTGCCTGATCCTGCTTCCTTTATTTACTCCCTTCAACTATTGATTGAAAGGGTATTCCCCAACAAACTTCCTGAACTCATACCTGTGCTGAGAGTCTGTTTCCCAGGTAACACAACCTGAGGCACAATTCTAGGTTTATATTATCCTAGCTTCAACTTCCGCAGAAAGAGAGCTTCTCTTTCATATTACTTCAAATAAAACTTAGGAAGTGATCCTCATTAGCCTAGTTTGGGCCACATGCCCATTGTGGACAGCAGTATGACTTTTAGGACCAAGCAGACTGTGTGTTATAGGGCTGCCAGAGGCTGGAGGATGAGAATTAGATAACCTCGTCCAAAAGCATAGACTGTAAGTAAGGAAAACTGAGGTCAGTTATCAGAAAATGAAATGGACGGTGCAGAAAAAAAATTACACATATATACTACTAAAGAGGGGTGATAGAGTTTGGATGTGTTGATGATGGAGTTTGGATGTGTTGTCCCCTCCAAAACTCATGTGGAAATTTGATCTCCACAGTGGCACTGTTGGAAACTAACTGAGTCATGGGGGCGGATCCCTCATGAATGGATTAATGCTGTCCCTGGGGGAGTGGGGATTAATGAGTGAGTTCTTGCTCTGTTAGTTCTTGTGAGAGCTTGTTTAAAAAGACCTTGGCTCCTCCTCTCTCTTGCTTCCTCTTGCCTTGTGATCCGCTTGTACCCACCGGCTGCCTACCACTTTCTGCCATGAGTAGAAGCAGCCTGAGGCCCGTGCCAGATGCAGCTGTCCCAGAATTGTAAGCCAAATAAACCTCTTTCCTTTATAAATTACCCAGTCTCAGGTATTTCTGTTATAGCAACACAAAATGGACTAAAACAAGGGGTTATACAGGTTTTTAATAATTCAGTTTAGATATGCTTTGCTACTTTACTCTTACATTAAAATAACTAAATAAAAAAATAAAAATAGCTAACAATTTTTGAGTCTTACCAAATTCTAGTTACTATGCTATATATTTTACTTTTATTATAACATTTTTTTTTAACAAGCGAGGGACTAAAGTTCTCATTTTCCATTTTAATGACAAGTAAACTGAGACTCAGTGAGGTTAAATAAATTGCCCCAAATTACATAATTAGTATTTAATATTTCTTTACTACTTCTTCCTTGTCCCCATTGCATCTACACAACTAAATGAAATTTCTTCAAAATATATAAAAATTACATTTTGCTGAATATTCAAGTCTCCGTGTAAAAGCTTATGTATTTTCATCACACTGAACTAAGGAGTGTACATAAAATTTGGCCAATGAAAAATGAATGTCACCTCTAGGAAAGAGTATTGAGATCTAGCACTTTGTTTCCCACGTATTTTTTTTTTTATTTGCCATAATACTCCCAAAATCCCAGATAGAGTCTGCTCTGCCAGCCTGTGACCCAGAATGAAGGCAACATGTAGGAAATCAGAAATAGATATTTGACATTATCAAGAAATAAACTTATTTATAGAGTTTTGGAATCAAAGACAGTAATGAACATAGTGCATTTTTCTGGTGAGACACTTCTTCATAACTTCCTTTTGAACTTCTAGAGATGAGTGGCAATTGGACAAATATTCCAAAACATTACCCAAAACAGGTTTATGTCACAGTGTTTAAAAAGTAAACTTATATAACTATATGATAAATTTAACATTATAAACATGTCTTCTGTTATAAAAGTAAGACAAGAGCATTATGAGCCAGAATAGACTTGCTATGAACACATCATTATAAAATAAATTTATTTCCTTTTTATTGATGACATAAACTGATCGATGTGCAAAATGTATTTGAATTTTGCATTGATATTACACAAATACATGGACTTTCTTTTTCTAATTGCAAGGAATTCTAATATGTGTTTTTATCCTATAAAATAGACATTATCCCTTTTGCAAATGAGTAGATTAAAGCTCAGAGGTATCAAAGATAAATTTCCCAATTTCACAAGGTGGATGAATTTGGTTTTGAAACCAAATCTTTCTGCTTATGAGTTCAGATCTTTTCAGTATGAATTTTAACTATACATAAATAAGGTAGGAATGCTTGGTTAATACGGAGTTGTTAAGCAAATTTATTGATGACAGAAAACTTTACTTCTAAATTAATGATTAAGCAGAGACAGGATTTGTTCAGTCTGGAAACATTTTTTTTAAGAACGCTAAGTATTACCAGTCAAGTATGTGGGACCCTGGTAAGTGAGTCTCACTCCAGAGAGTCTGATCCAGGTCCCATCAAGGATTTCTGGAAACATTTTTTTTAACAACACTAAGTATTACCAGTCAACTATGTGGGACCCTGGTAAGTGAGTCTCACTCCAGAGAGTCTGATCCAGGTCCCATCAAGGATGCCAGTGCAACATGAAGCCATGCTATCAGCAATACTCCCTGCCACAGCCGCAGACACCAGTGCTGAATAAGTGGGCCCTGACAGCCGCTGCCACAACAATTGCTGCCACAAGGGCAGCTTGCTGACACACCAGCAGCCACCACTACCTCACAGGTGACCTGTTGACCACTCATCAGCAAAAACAGAAGGAAAGTCACTAGTGGAACCCAGGCAAAGCGAAAAGAAAACAGAGAAAACCCACCCAGGGTCACCTCAACGAACTACAAAAACAAGAACAATCCAACCCCAAAGTTAGTAGATGAAAAGAAATAATTAAGGTCAGAGCAGAACTAAATGAAATAGAAACCCCAAAATGATACAAATGATCAATGAAACAAAAATGTGTTTTTTTGAGAAGATAAACAAAATAGACAAGCAATTAGCTAGTCTAGCTAAGAAAAAGAAGACACAAATAGCAAAAACTAGAAATGAAAAAGGAGACATTACAATCGATACTGCAGAAATACAAAGAATAATTAGAAACTATTATAAACAACCATATGCTAACAAATTTGAAAATCTGGAAGAAATGGACAAAATTCTAGACACATACAAACTACCAAGACTGACCCAAGAAGAAATCGAAAACCTGAACAGACCAATACAAGCAAAGAAATTAAAGCTGCAATCAGCAGTTTTCCAACAAATAAAGGCTCAGGACTGGATTGCTTTACTGTCAAATTCAATGAGACTTTTAAGGAAGAATTAATACCAATTCTCTTCAAACTAATCCAAAAAATTGGAGCAGAGGCCATTCTCCCAAACTCATTCTATGAGGTAAAAGTCACCATGATACAAAAATCGGACAAAGACACAACAAAAATAGAAAATTATAGGCCAATATCTTTTGATGAATATAGACACAGAAATCCTCAATAAAATATTACCAAGTATAACACAGCAACACATCCAAAAAGTTATACACCATGGTCAAGTGGGATTCATCCCTGGGATGCAAAGATGGTTCAACATAAGTCAATAAATGAAATACACCACAGCAACAAAATCAAAGACAAAAACCATATGATTATCTCAATGGATGCAGAAAAAGCATTTGACAAAGTCAACATCCCTTTGTGATAAAGACTGTCAGCAAATTAGGTGTGGAAGGAAAGTATCCTGACACAGTTAAAGCCGTATATGACAAACCCAATGTCAATATCATCCTGAATGGGGAAAAGTTGAAAGCTTTTCCTATAAAGACAGGAACAAGACAAAGACGCCCACTCTGACCACTCCTATTAACATATTATTGGAAGCAATCAGGGAAGAGAAAGAAATAAAGGGTATCCAGATCAGAAAAGATGAAGTCAAATTGTCCCTATTTGCAGATGACATGATCCTATATAGAAAGAAGCCCAAAGACTCTACAAAGAAACTCTTAGAATTGATAAACAGTTTCAGCAAAATTGGAGGATACAAAATCAACATGCAGGGCCGGCCCGGTGGCGCACTGGATAGTGCGCCGCTTGGGAAGCATGGCGGCGCTCCCGCCCGAGGGTTCGGATCCCACATACCAGAAAAGATGAAGTCAAATTGTCCCTATTTGCAGATGACATGATCCTATATAGAAAGAAGCCCAAAGACTCTACAAAGAAACTCTTAGAATTGATAAACAGTTTCAACAAAATTGGAGGATACAAAATCAACATGCAGGGCTGGCCCGGTGGCGCACTGGATAGTGCGCCGCCGCCCGAGGGTTCGGATCCCACATGCAGACCGGTTCCCGTTCACTGGCTGAGCGAGGCGCAGGGGTGGCGCCAAGGGCTGCGATCCCGTTGCCGGTCCCCGGTCCGGTGCGGGGGCGACACTGAGGGTTGCGATCCGTTGCCGGACATGGAAAAAGACAAAAAAAAAAAAAAAAATCAACATGCAAAAACAAGTAGAATTATTATACTCCAACAATGACCTAGCAGAAAAAGAAATCAAGAAAACTAGCCCATTTACAATAGTCACCAAAAAGAAAAAGAAAAAAAAAAGTAAAACCTAGGAATACCATTAACCAAGGATGTGAAAGATCTCTATGATGAGAACTACAAATCACTGTTGAAAGAAATTAAAGAAGATGGAAAGATATTCCATGCTCTTGGATTAGAAGAATCAACATTGTGAAAATGTCCTTACTACCCAAAGGAATCTATAGATTCAACCCAATCCCCATCAAAATTCCAATGACACTCTTCTAAAAAATGGAAAAAACAATTCTAACATAAAAATAAAGCCACAGACATAATGTTACCTGACTTCAAATTATACTACAATAGCTTCCAGTCAAGATGGCAGAATAGACAATTGCCAGAGTCATTCTCTCCCACAAATCAACCAATTTACAACTATTAAAAGAAATGACAGCCAAGCTGGGGCTGCCAGAGATCAGGAGAAGAGACCTATGCAGTGAATGAAGGTGGGAGAAGCCATGGTAAGAGAAAGAAAGAACTGCTGCAACTATTTTGAGCACCAGCTACGTCAAGGCCTGAGCTGGTAAGTGCACAGAGCAGGAGATGGCAAAAGCCACAGCTGCACCCTTCGGATGAAGTTGCTTGGAGGCAGCAGGGGAGAAGAGGGCTTGGTGGCCCCCAGGCCAAAGAGACTACTAATAGGATTTCCCATTAGGTCACAATTTGCCACATTTCTGAGTTGTGTTATAGTTAAGGGGGCCAGAGTCTATATGTGTCCAGCAGCTCAGACATAGACACTGCAACTGCCATCAACCCATTTTGGCAGGTGAAAAGGAGAGAGTGCCGCCCACTGAATTGGGGAAGCAAATAAAAAGGGTATACTTGGAGAACAAGGTGGCTGCAGTAGCAGTCACAACTTTATAAACATGAGAAGATCTGGGGCCACTCTGGTACAGAACTGGTGGGTGACAATTTTTCATGAATTTCTCCCACTTCTCCATGGTCTGGGCCTTTGGAAAAAAGGAAATTGGAACAATAAACATAACTTTGTAGCCAGAAAAAGTGTCATCTTAAGGATAGAGAATCCAGGCTATCCTAGGAAAATAAATGGCCTTCCCCACCATCGAAACATTTGTGTAATCTACATAGTTCTCTATTCCTCTATTTCAATTCCTCTCCTCGGGAGGAGGATGGGTAGATGTCAGCAGCCATATAAAAGCTTGCAGTCTTCTTTTTATATTTTTATTTTTATTTTATTTTATTTATTTTTTTAATTTAATTTAATTTTACCAATATACAATGTAGTTGATTTTTGTATCCTTTTACCAAATCCTCTCTCTCCCCTCCCTCTCCCCCCTCCATCAACATCATATCTGTTCACTTGTCTTAGCAAGTTCAAGGAATTATGATTGTTGTGCCTTCTTCCCTGCCCACCTCCCACCATTTTTTTGTGTATTTATTTATTTATTTTTGGCTCCCACAAATAAGTGAGAACATTTTGGAATTTCTCTTTCTGTGCCTGACTTCTTTCATTTGATGTAATTTTTTCTAAGTTCATCCATGTTGCAGCAAATGGTAGTATTTCATTATTTTTTATAGCAGAGTAGTATTCCATTATCCCATGCTCTTGGATTAGAAGAATTAAAATTGTGAAAATGTCCATACTACCCAAAGTGATCTACAAATTTAATGCAATCCACATCAAAATTCCAATGACATTTTACTCTGAATTGGAAAAAAACTATCCTAACATATATGTGGAATAATAAAAGACCACAGATAGCCAAAAAAATTCTGAGCAAAAAAAAAAAAAAAAGCTAGAGGCATAACACTACCTGACTTTAAACTATACTACAAACTTATAATAACCAAAACAGCATGGTAATGGCATAAAAACAGACACATGGATCAATGGAATAGAATAGAGAATCCAGAAATCAACCCTTATGCTTATGGCCATCAGATCTTTGAGAAAGGCACCAAGTCTACACACTGGGGAAGTCTACACACTGCTGCCTCTTCAGCAAATGGTGCTGGGAAAACTGGATACGCATATGCCAGAGAATGAAACTAGAACCATACCTCTCTCCATATACCAAAATCAACTCAAAATGGATTAAAGAATAAAATATACACCCTGAAACAATAAAACTCCTTAAAGAAAACATAGGGGAGACACTCCAGGAAGTAGGATTGGGCACAGACTTCATGGATACGACTCCAAAAGCACAGGCAACCAAAGGAAAAATAAACAAATGGGATTATATCAAACTAAAAAGCTTCTACACAGCAAAAGAAACAATTAACAGAGTTAAAAGACAGCCAACAGAGTGAGAGAAAATATTTGCAAAATATACATCTGGCAAAGGATTAATATCTAGAATATACAAGGAACTCAAAAGCTTGCAGTCCAATTGTGGGGTTTCTCTCCTGTGCTGCAAACTCCTGCAGGTGCAGCTAAACACCTGGCCCTCCTTGTATAGCCCAGAGAGAATGCTAGTGTGAGGAACTCAGGCAAAGTTTTGCTCTGGCTGCTGCTTTTTTCTGTAAGTAATAAATTGTCTATGTCTCTGACCATGATTTTATGTTCTTTTGTCACTATACAAGTATGTACATGAAACAGTAGCACACTAACTTATTCATTTACAGATAGGGCAAAATGTCAGACCCTTAACAATTTCTGACTCAACAGGTACAGAGGAAGTGACCAAAGCCTTGGGAAATCAGGGATGATGCATAAACTTAGACCACTACACTTCACTATTATTATTTGCATTTTAAGGAAGAATAAACATAGCATCATAGGAATTAAGCAAATTGCTCTGGGTTATATAGCCAGAAAAGGATAATGCTTTAATCTGAATCTAATACTGCATAGTTGTAAAGTTTTGCACTTTTTGTTATTCCAATTCTGTCACATGGTCTTAAATTTTAATGGGAGGTAATGAGATATTTCTACAAATGTCTATAGTACATTTAAATGTGGAAAAAGGTTATTTTGGGAGATGGCGAAGTCTCAGCATTGGCACCTCTTCTCACTGCTATCACTCTCCTCAGGCATCTCATCAACACATAAGGTTTCTTTTGTTATCTGTTAACCAGTGACTTATAATGTGCACATTCAGTCCAAAACTCTATTCCAAATCTCTATATTTGAGCAGTTGACATCTCTGTTTTAAACACTAAATAGCTAATAGGGTAAAAATCAAAAGGCAAAAAAGGGTCTGTAATATTCTACAAGTGTAATACTTGCTTACCTATTGGGGATTCTTCTCACAATTTTCTCACCCTTGCTTTTCAAAATCTATTGAGTTTCTAGACTGTTAGGTTGTCTTCAAATACAGGTTACTATGACAGTCAATCAACCTATTTTGTCTAAATTCCCCACCACGATCACCCCTGATGCACATATAAATGCACACATGTGCTCGCACAAATATGCATACACTCACTAGAACTCATTTACACCAATACACATACACACACTTTCAGATGATTAACTCTTATCCTTAGACCTCAGTTCCAACAACATATTCTCATAGGATCTAGTTCTGATCCTCCCAAGACTAAATCAGATCTCCCTGCCAGGCAGCATAACAGCATCAATAGTTTTTTTCACAGCAATAGTTTGTTTATAATCAGACATAATCGCTTCATGATTGCCACACTAGAATGTAAGCTCACGAAGGTTAAGATTCTGTCTTCTTTTGCTCATTAGCAATTTCTTATAATAATCACTATTGACACTTGCAATAGTGCTTGAATGAATGAATGAATGAATGATTAAAATAAGGTAAAAATGATACAAAATGCAATAAAATTTCAAAGGTTAGTGATATTCACTCATTCCTGACTTAAGTGTTTAGAAAAAGTTCAATGGAAAAGGTGACAATTTAAATGAGTCTTTAACATAACAACTACAATTCCTTGAAGTTAATACGACAAGCAAACAGAAAGGACATTGTTGGGAGGGAGAGGGAGGAGGGAGGTAGGTTTCGGTAATGGGCTACAATAATCAACCACATTGTATATCAACAAAATAAAATTAAGAAAAATAAATAAATAAATAAATAAAAATAAATGAGTCTTTAAAATATACTGAGAGTTGCGACAGACATTGATCAAATGTATTTCAGTTTGATCAAGGTTTGTTTAGCAAAAACTAAAAGTACTACAACAAAGTAGTAACAAGACAAATTTAGGAGTTATTCTCAGGTGCATACTATATCTTTCATTTCCTTTAGAGTAATTTTAAAAAGCTAGCCCAAGGAAAGCAAGAAAACATATTTTTGTTGTCTAGCAATTGTTTGGAGATGATCTTCATTGAAACAGATAAATGAATTTGCTAGTAATTTAGATATAGTTGTTAATCAAATGATATTCAACTGATACACAACCATAAAGTGTAAATAATAGAATATATGAATTGAAATGATTCAGAGATCATCTAGACTACTTTTTCATTGGACAGATGAGGATAAGGCCCAGTTTGATGAAGAGACACATGTAAATTTGCAAATGTATGAGTGATAAAACTGGGACTAGAACTCAGGTCTTCTCATTGTTCTTTAATTGCCATTGGGGAAAAAGATATGCTGTGATGAGATTGTGGTCAAATTCTTGTCAATGATAAGTTCATATAACACTCAGTGACACTAAGCAATAAAACAGAATGGCCCACTGATGCACACAATGTCATGAATAAATCTCCAAACATTATGTTGCACAACAGCATCCAGAAAAAAAATTGTACACAATAGTACTGTATGATTAGGTTTATAGAAAGTTCTAAAACAGTCAATACAATTTATAGTAATAGAAATGAAAATAGTCATGTGTTGGGTTACAGTAGAGGAATTTACTGGAGAGGAGAAGTAGAGAAATTTCCAGGGTATTGAACTGTAATATAGCTTGATTGAGATAGTGGTTATGTGGGTTGATCCATTTATCAAAACTTATTGAACTGAAGGATTAAAATCTATGCTTTTACAAATATGTAAATTATACCTCAATAAAATACACCCTGTTGCCGTAATCATGCAATACACTAAATCTATTTAAATAAAGGCAAAAAGGAAAATAAGCTGATTGCCTGATCGTGGAAAGTATAGCTAAATGTTATTCAGGTAGATAATATATATGAATATGCAGTAAATATTTGTTATCATTTCTGTACTTCTAGTTCATATTGAGTATGACCTTATTATAAGCAATGACCTATTTGATATGTAGGTTATTAACTGTTTAAGTCATAAAAAGGGGCAAGAAACACAAGGTTAATTTTGTATTACTGTTTGCAATACATGATGCCATATAAGGTTTTTTCTTTAATCATTTTTCTCTGTGTGATAAAGAACAAATAAAACAGTCTTCCTTTTCACTTCCAGTGCCTGACAACAATTTTTATTTTGTATTCAATTGAAAAAGAGCTCATCAAAATGTGTAAATTTCTAGAATCCCCTGAAAATTTTCTTCTTCAAATGTGATGTTGTTCATACTCCTTCCCTCACTCTGTCAACCCTACCCACCAGCCCCCAAATGGATAACCAAGATAGAGCAGATATAACAGCAGAAGAGACAGACACCTCTTCACCATTTGTAAGTGTAATGAACCCCTTCATTTGATTTGATTGTAATTGTGCCACCTCTGGCAATGATCTTTGGATTTGCCCCCAGTTACACCAACTTCAATTTCTTAGCACATTGATGCATTTCTAATATTCTCAGCTGGCAAATTCCTACATTCCAGGCCTTCTGTTTGTTGTAATATCTATGAGGTTTGTCTTTTATAGCTTCCTCTCTCCAGAGGTAAACAAATCTAGATTAAAAACAAAAGAGACTATTAATTAGCATCTTCCTAAAAAGAAGGCTATTTTGTGTTGGTTTTTAATACTATGATATATTCCACTCCGTCTTTCTCCCTAGGTCTCTGTTTTATTTCCACAATGACTGTTTTGTAAAACTAAAGCCTGTTTACACAGATTATAACAAGAGATATTTATCTTTTGTTTGTTTTTTAAAGCTCATTGTAACATTTAAGAATAGATTCTTTTAGTCAAGCCTGGTACTTTCTTCTATCAGGCTCAGTATTAGAAATGGTACTTATCAATTATTAAACCACAGATGTACATTATATGTATTTAATTACAAAAATGAGTGTTCTGATGCAGAATGATCACAAAGACATCTCCATTTCAGTAAAATGATAGCTAACTGTTGCATAAAATAAAGTCCACTTTTTCTCTTTTATATAGGAGAAAAGATAATTTGCCTTTCTTGTTTTATTTAAATGAAATATCTAGGTTAGTCTGTAGAATTTCCTTTCTGGATATGTAAAACAACTTTCCAAAGGTAACAGTTCGGAGACAAATTTTATGTAAATAAAATGACTATGTAACAGACAGTTCTGTTTATTTTATTTGATTTGGCTTACCACCCTGTTGATCTAATCAATCGGAGTGATACTAATTGTTCATATGAATATATGAATTTTAGAGTGGTCCATAGGCAATTACTTTACAAATTACAGAAAAAATATGTATATCATTTGCTTCTCCCAGGTAAATTTAATCAAATATTTTCATACTCTAGTTTTAGATTATTCATCTTAAACAGGAGAATTCCAAATTTTGGTGAGTATATTATTTTTTAGTATACAAGTGAAGTTATCTTCAATCATTTTTCCCCCCATTTGGGGCTTATATACACAGTACCTGTCTTTGTAGATGTACCCAGGAGGAAATTACCTGCAACTTGGTAAGTGAGCATGTTTCTAAGTTGACACACAAATTAGAATCTGCACTTTTTCTATTCAGTGAAAAGCACTGGGAAATTAATAATTTAGACTTTAATATGTAATATTTTCATTGCTCATTTTAATCTGCCTTAGGGGCTAATTGGAAAAAAAGACCATATTAACTTACCTCTTAGAGGTAATAGTTGAATATATTCTAAAAGTTTGAAATAATCCCATTATGTGTATTTTTTATTTTACTTATTTCTATTTGAGCTAATAAATGGTAAAATGTTAAGTAGGATAAACTAATTATTTCTGGAAAACATTTTAAAAGTTACATCTCTGCACTTTGTCAAGCATCTTGCATATAATACAATAACAGACTTCTACTGATGACTTTGATTATTATAATTGTGTTAAGTGGTGAGGTATTTCTAAAACATTTCTGGAAAGCGATTGGCTTAACAAAAGTTTTAGGTAACAATATATCATGTTTCTAAAGGTTATCTTGCTAGTAAACTACCATGTGATTACTATTGATTTAAAGGTGAGAAGTGTGTGTGTGTGTGTGTGTGCGTATGTGTGTGTGTGCATGTGAGTGTGTTAAGAACTTAACATGAGATCCACCCTCTTAGCAAATTAAGTGCATAATATTAGTATTATGTTAACACTATTGTTAATTATGGGCGCTGGCCTTACAGCAGACTTCTAGAACTAATTGATCTTGCTTCATTGTAACTTTTTATCAAACTCCTCAATTCCTTCTCTCCCTGGCTCCTGATAACCACCATTCTATTCTGTTTCTTTGAGTTTGACTAGTTTAGGTACCTCATACAAGGGTACTTCAAAAGGTTTGTGGAAAAATTGAATTAAAAGATGAAAATTTAAAATATAAAATGTATTTCTCAACACAAACTCCATCAAGTTTAAGACACTTTTGTAAGTGATGATACCAGCCATTTAGTCCATCAATGCAGTCTTTTTTACATTATTAACCAAAGAAAAGTGGGTCCCCTTTAAAGGATTTTTAAGATTTGGAAACAGAAATAAGTCAGAAGGAGCCAAAGCTGGACTGTAAGGCAGATGCCTAATGATTTTCCAATGAAACTCTCCCCCAATTTCCCTTGTTTGATGAGAGAAATGGACAGGAGCACTGCTATGGTGGAGAAAATCTCTCTGGTGAAGCTTTCCCAGACATTTTTCTACTAAAGCTTTAAATGCCTTTCTCCAAACATATAATAATGAGCAGATGTTATTCCTTGGCCTTCCAGAAAGTCAACAAGCAAAATGCCTTGGGCATCCCAAAAACCATTGTCATGACATTTTCATTTGACCAGTCTGCTTTAGTTTTGACTGGACAGTGTCCACCTCTTGGTAACCATTGCTTTGATTGTGTTTTGTTTTCAGAAATGTACTGGTAAAGACATGTTTCATCTCCTTTGAAGAAATACTTCAGGATTTTGATCCCAATTGTTTAAAATTTCCATTGAAAGCCGTGCTGTTGTCTGCAGCTGATTTGGGTGCAACAGTTTTGGCACCCATTGAGAAGAAAGTTTGCTCAACTATGATTTTTCAGCAGAATTGTTTAAGCTGAACCAGTTGAGGTGTCTATGGTGTGAGCTATTGTTTCTGCTCTTAGTTGTTGCTCCTCTTCCATTAGGGCACAAAATAGATTAAACTTTTCCTTGCAAATTGATGTGGATGTTCTGTACTTCAAACTTCACCTTTAACATTGTCTCATTCCTTCTTAAAACTAATTATTCATTTGTAAACTAGCAATTACCTTGGGGCATCGTCCCCATGAACTTTTCATAAAACATCAATGATTTTACCATTCTTTCATTCAAGCTTCACAATAAATTTTATGTTTTTGGGTTTTTTTATTTTTTTGCTTGCTTCAGTTTTTGCAGAGTTCATGTTGCCCTGATAGGGGCTTTTTTCAAACTGATATCTTATCCTTCTTAGTGCCTCAGACTAGATTCTGTTCATACATGCTATAACAACTTATTACAAGTTACTTTGGTGCAAACAATTTTTGAAATTCATGCATTTTTTTATATTATGCATTTTCCATAAACTTTTTGAAGACCTCTTGTATAAATGGGATCATGAAGTATTTGTCCTTTTGTGACTGTCTTATTTTACTTAGCATAATGTTCTCCAAGTTCTTCCATGTTTTTAGAAATGGCAGGATTTCCTTCTTTCTTTAAATCTGAATAATATTCTATTGTGTGTATGTGTGTGTGTGTGTGTGTGTGTGTGTGTATACACACCACATTTTCTTTATCCATTCATTTGTCAATGAATATTTGGGTTGCTTTCATAATTTGGCTATTGTGAAAAATGGTGCAATAAACATAAATGAAGATATCTCTTTGAGATCCTAATTCCAATTCTTTGGGGTATATTACCAGAAGTGGGATTTCTGCGTCATATGGTAGTACTATTTATGATTTTCTGAGGAACCTCTCTACTGTTTTCAATAGCAACTGCATCATTTTACATTCTTACCAACGATGCAGAAGAATTCTAATATCTCCATATTCTCACCAACACTTCTGATTTTTTTATAGTAAACATCCTAACTGGTGTGAAGTGATATCTCATTGTGGTTTTGATTAGCACTTCCCTTATTTTAGTGATTTTGAGCATGTTTTCATATACTTGTTAACATTTCTATTACTTTTTTGGATAAATGTTTATTATTTAACCATTTTTTAAGTGGGTTTCCTTTTGGTTTTTTTTTTTGTTTGTTTGTTTGTTTGTTTTGCTATGGAATTGTAGGACTTCTCTATAGACAGCCCAAGTACAAACAGTTTGCTGATCTTTGACAAGGGAACCAAGAATATGCAATGGGGAAAACATAGGGTCTTCAATAAATTGTGTGGGGAAAATCGGATATTCAAATACAAAAAAAAAAAATTGGACCCCAATTTTATACTATACACAAAGCTCCTAGAAGGAAATATAAGAAAAAAACCTTCTTGAGATTGGTAGTGGCAATGATTTCTTGGATATGCTATGCTGCACAAGCACCAAAGGCAAATAGGACTACATCAAACTACAAAGCTCCGCACAGTAAAGGAAACAATCAACAGAATGAAAAAGCAACCTATTGAATAAAAGAAAATATTTGCAAACCATACATCTGATGGGGGTTATTATCCGAAATATATAAGGAATTGATACCTATATCTTTGTGATGGTTCCTTACTTATGCATTTTAAAACAAGCTTGCTCACAACATGAAAAGGACCACAGACCCCAGGGATATAACCAATAAAACAATTAACTTTTTCATTAACAAGTTTCACAAGGCATGTGAGTTAAAAAATCTACAGTAATAACAAATTCTTATTTCTGAAATGTTAAATCATACTGTGTTGCCTGTCAGTTCAAGTTATAACCTGTCCTAAATTCACAAACTCTCCTACATGCCCTGCACATTGAAAATAAAAATGGCCTTGAGAAAGGAAATTAGATTTCAGATGTCTAAGCAATCATAGTAAAACCTAAAACTCAGGAATAATAGCTAATACTATTTAAATATTCTCTTAATCAATTACATTAGAATCCCTAAGTTTAAGAAAAAATTGTGTAGAAATAAACAGTTGAGTCTAACCCTTACCTTGAAAGCATCTTAGTACAGTTCTCAGGTTTAAAAAATGGGTGTGAAGTAGGGAGGAAACAAGTGTGAGCAACTGGGTGCTCAGTGAATGGGCAGGTAACTGGAAGCAAAATCATGAAACCCAGCATCACTTTGATTAGCAATTGACGATATAATTGCAGAAAATATCTAGAAGCTTTAGCAAGCAGTAAAAAAAATACAAGTCATTATATATAAGTTGAAAAATAAGAAGTAGGTATGCAGAAGGATCTGAAAAATTTCAAGTTTCTTACTAAACAAAGTTACTTGAAATAAGAGAACAGTTAATGTTCAAATTTAAATGTTTGTTGATTATTTCCTACAGAACAATACTGGGTATTAAAAATGAATAGAGTTTCCGCTTTAAAAATTTCTCATGATCTAACAGATAACTATCATCTGCGTGCCTCTTTTAAATTCCCCAAAGAAGTTTAGTTTTACTGCTTCCTGTAATGGCAGACCAAGAAAACAGCCAGAAAAGTTGATTTTTTAAAAAAAATGGGTATATAAAGGGGACAGGACTTTTTTTAATTAGTAAATTTTATTTTTTAGTGAAGTTTTAGGTTTGCAGCATAGAGCAGAAAGTTCACAGAGTTTCTACACCCTCTGTTCCCACACATGAACAATCGCCCCCACTATGGACCTCCCTGACAACAGTGACACATTTGGTCCAAAACGTAAACCCATATTAACACATCATTATTTCCCAAAGTCCATAGTTTACATTAGGGGTCACTCTTGGTGTTGTATGTTCTGTAGGTTTGGACAAATGAATAATGTCACATATCCACCATTATAGTATCATATAGAATAGTTTTGCTATGTAAAAATCCTCTGCTTCACCTATTCATCCCTCCCTACATCCAACCCTGGCAACCACTTATCTTTTTACTGTCTCCGTAGTTTTGTCTTTTCCAGAATATCATACAGTATGTAGCCCTTTCAGATTGGCTTTTTTCACTTAGTAACACACATTTAAGTTTCCTCCAGATCTCTTCATGACTTGATAGCTCAGTTCTCTTTAGCACTTAAATAGTATTCCACTGTCTGAGTACCACAGTTTTTTTATCTATTTGCCTTCTTAAAACATCATGATTGCTTTCACGGTTTGGCAATTATGAATAAAGCTGCTGTAAACATCAGTGTGTAGGTTTTTGTGTGGACAAAAGATTTCAATTCATTTGGGTAAATGCAAAGGAACATGATTGCAGTGCTGGATCATATGGTAAAACTACGTTTACTTTGTAAGAAACTGCCAAACTGTCTTCCAAATTGGCTATACCGTTCTGCATTCCCAATGGCAATGAATGGAACTGACTGTTGCTCTACATTAGGACCAGTATTTGGTACTGTCAATGTTTTAATTTTGGTCATTCTAGTAGGTATTCAGTGTATCATGCTGTTTTAATTTGCAATTCCCTAATGGCATATGATGTTTAACATATTTATATATGTTTATTTGCCATACATATATCTTCTTTGGTTAGGTGTGTGTTCAAGGCCTATTTCTTAATTGGGTTGTTTATTTTATTACTATTGAATTTAAACTTGACATTAAAAAATTTACTTGAAGGCATTGGAGAACTAAAAGGCAGGGGGGAATAAGAAGACCAAGAGTCAAGGTAACACAAAAAACCAGAGATGCGAACCCAGGATTTTGGGTTAAATTTTTCTTCAAATGTTTTTCCATTCCACAAAAATAGTCTGAGAGGTTGGTGAGTTCAAAGGTTACAAAGGAAAAAAAAAATAAGCCACTCACTTTGGGATGAGATTACAAAGGACTATCTATACTTTAAAAGTGAACTGAAGAGAAAAGGTTCTTGCTGAAATGTATCTCAGCTTCAAGTCATTATTTTAGAATGTCGAGTCATTTATTTTATTTATTATTATTTTTGATCTCAGCATTTTTCCATTCAAAAATGACCAAGAGGAATACAAAATGTACATTGGTTTCAGAAAATGGAGGTATCAGATGCAATCTTTAGCTAGTCCTGACATATTCAAGGAGATAATACTAGTAATGATAATATTGGTAATTTTATCAGAAAATAAACAGCACAAAAAAGCCTGATACGTGGACTTCATTCTAGATTAAACAGACCTAAAGAAACAATTTGTAAACTGAAATATGCATGGGAAGAAAATATTTAGAATGAAACAAAGAGAAATAAGGAGAAAATATAGAAAAGAGAGTAAGAGACAAGGAGAATAGAGTGAGAAAGCATACATGATATTAGAATCTCAAAGGAGAAAAGAAAGAGAATAGAAAACAGACATTTTTTTAAAGAAATGATGGCAAAGCATTTTTCAAATTGATGAAAGATTAAGGCACAGACTTAAAATGTCTGACAAACCCCAAGAAGGGTAAACAACAGAAAGCAATATCTTGGTATATCACAGTAAAATTGCTGAGAAAACAATTCAGTTTGCTAAGAGAAAAAAAAAAAAAAAAAAATATATATATATATATATATATATATGCATCTATACCATAAACTGAAAATATGTGAGCCAAATTCATAGAATTAAAACTAGAAATAAATCCACAATTGTGGGAGATTTTTAAATAATTCTCTCGTTTTTTAGAGAACAAAGTAATTAAACATGAGCAAAGGCATAATTGATTGAAACTTGAACATGGATCTTTAAGAAGTGTGTGCATTGCATACATGTGTTTATATCATTATTCCATCAATTTCCATCATCTACCTCTCTACCTATCTGTGTTTGTATTTCCATTTTTACTGATTTTCTTTGCCAATATGTTGCTACCAAGTATCTCTTATCGGAAAACCTCTCTCATTCTCCATAATCATCATCAAAAAAATGTGGACAAACACTACGTTACCTCTTCACCATCAAGTTACTTCTTATGGTTTTATATGCTAGTATATGTCCTTCTAACTCTACCATGAGCTTTCCTGAAGGAAAATTTCTGGTGAAATTTCTATTGAACTAAAACATACTAAATCGTTTTTTTTTCATTGCCTCCAAGGGAGTGTACCCACAGCATATTGCACATTGTAGATCATTCCAGCAATACAATTCCATCATACTCGTACTTCTAGAGGTTTGTTGGCTTTTCCAGCATTGAACTATCTCATTTATCTTTCACTCTTCTTAATGTTTCTTCTCTTTCTCATACTCATTCTTTTTTTCCCTCCATCTTTCTATGGTACTGATTTCCAAGAATCTACCTGTACACTTTTTTTATGTGCATTTTCTTCCTTGAAAATTTTAGCTAACTGTACAATTTAAGCTATCATCTCTAAATCAATGACTTCTAAATCTTTCCCAAGAAATAGCTGAATTTCTAATTATATGTTGATTATTTCTAATCTAAATTTAGTAAGTCTAAAACTAAGTAATTTATCACCAACTTTTCATTTTTTACACAGTTCTCAAAGCTTTTATACTTCTCTTGATGCACTTATTTTTTCAGTACTCTAACTAAAAATCCCAGAGTTATTCTTGAGATATATATTATGTATAACATATACTATAAATATATATTTTTTATATATGGTGTATGTATGTATGTATATATTTTTCTGCATGCAATAGTTCTTCCCAGCCTTTTCATTACCACTTGCCATCACCATTTGTACTTTCGAGATATTTTCAGTCTTGCTCCCTTCCAGGCACATGGTAGGAGTGCCTTCTCTGTCTCCCCTGAAGTTAGGCTATGTCATGTTACTTGCTTTGGTCACTGAGGTGAGAAGAGAAGTGTTATGTGCAAATTCTGGGTGGAAACTTTACAAGCCAGTGCATGTTTCATCCTGTCCCTCTTATTCTGCTGCAGTGATAATGAGAAGCATTCTAAATAAAGCATCCATTACCCCGGATCCATGAGCAATGTCAATGAACAGAGCCTGCAACAAAGGAAATTATTTTTTTGTACATTAAACTTTTTTTATTTATTTTTATTTTTATTTTGTCAA
>NW_007727156.1:136073-142734 GCF_000696425.1 Galeopterus variegatus | reverse complement strand
CCGTCCGTCTCCGCCCCCACCCGAGAAAATGGAGGCAGCTCTGCTGTGGGCACCTAGCCTAGTGAGGTAGGCGGGAGCCAGGTGGGCAGGGGGCAGCCAGGCTTCGCCCTGCACGTGGGGCTGGGCTGGGGGTGACTCACAGAGCTCGCAGTGTTGGGCCAGTCCGGTGCGCCTCACTCCATTTCTGCGCCGGTTCCGCTGGCTTTCCTGGCCTTTGTTGACTGGGCCGCTCGCCCGTTCCCACAGCCGGGCTTGGGTGCTCTCAGGAGTCCTCTTCTGTGTCGGCCCCCAAACCTCAAACCTGCTGCTGCTTGTTTGTCGATGTAGGATCGTTGTTGAAAGAATTATTCGCCTTTTGTTGCTCTTGGAACAAAACCTCGAACCTGCTGCCACTTGTTTGTCGATGCAGGATCATTGTTGAAAGAATTATTCGCCTTTTGTTGCTCTTGGAAGTACAATTAATACTCTGGTATCACAGCGCACAGCTCTCAGGATCACGCTGTCTCCTGGCACGGCCGCTCCAGACCCGTCGCCTTCTTGTACATTAAACTTTTAAACAAAAAATTCCTCATGGAAATATTTTTTGAATAAATCTCATTATGAAAAAACACATGCTTATTATAGACTACTGAGAAATATTGGAAAAAAGTATGGAAAAGGAAAAAAAAAATGCAACCTCACCAGTGATAGTCATATGACATTATTTTGAGCTTTTATAAATCTTTGAATGTATATATCAAAATAATATTTATTTTACTCTCCCTCATAATTCAAATAAATCACTTCAGTTTTTAAGCAAGCATGCAACCTCACCAGTGATAGTCATATGACATTATTTTGAGCTTTTATAAATCTTTGAATGTATATATGAAAATAATATTTATTTTACTCTCCCTCATAATTCAAATAAATCACTTCAGTTTTTAAGCAAGAATATATAAATGTAGAAATGACTTAAATGTAAGATTCAATCAAATTAAGGATAAGAAAGTGGGAGCATAAAGTGTAGCTTGAAACACTACTTAAAAGATAGGTTAGGTAGTTTGCAATTTTGGAAGAGAGCTTGTTAACAGATAATATATACAGGGCAACCCAATAAGTTATATTATTTATCTTTTACTTTAGACAAACCAGTTCAATATTCAATATTACCTTGGAGTAGATAGAATGGATTAGTCCATTCTTTCCCTACTATTCAAAGTGATGCTTCTTTTAATGGGTTACGTGTAACTACAGAAGAATTTGGTGGTTTATTGGAAGCAGATATTTAAGGCCACAGGCATTCCGTTGGGGAACATAAGGATGGGTTGGGGGAGGCATATAAACTCTATGACTAAATCTTATGTGGGTTCCTTTATTGATTTTAATTTCAAATGGAGTAGTCTATTTGCTAAATAATGGCATAATCAAGAAGGGGTAATATCAGGTGGGGGAGGTAGGGTGATGTGTTGGGCACACTCTGGTTGTATTATTGGTTTGTCACTTAGAAGTTTACAATAACATGCCATTTTCTCTGTCCTAGGACATATCTTCACTCAATTTTTTATATTGTAGGTCAAATTCCTATTTCCCAATTATTGCATCCTCATTCTTGACCCTTTGCTTTGTGTTACCTCCAGAAGTGTGCCTTAGCTAGAGTGTTATTTGTAAAAAATTGACAATGGGTGTCAATGTGGCCTCTATTTTGACTCTACCTCCTCTGCTTTTCAATAGCATCACCTGGTTTTCCAGCTATATCTCTGTCTTCACGTTTGCCTTACAATTTAGTGACTTCCCTTTGCTCTTATTTCATCTGAGCAGCAACCTGCATTAAATTCTTTTTTCTATTTAAGTTCTGAGCAAATATGAATCAACTATAGGTGTTCCCTGTCATTTTGAGTCATGATATACACTTTTTGGTTTATAATTTTGGATTGTAGCTGATTCCTTATGGAGTGAGCACAATTTTTTATAAGTAACAAAATTCAGATGTACCATGAAGATAGCTTTATTTGTCTATAACAATTTATATTTGAAGTCTAAATTTGGTTCTTGAAATTAATCTAGTACTTTCAAGTTTCAACCAACATTTTTCACTGACCCCCTTCCTCTTCTCCCCAGAGTGGCATTTAAATTCCTCCTGACTTATGT
Organism: Galeopterus variegatus; assembly: GCF_000696425.1. NCBI lineage: Eukaryota > Metazoa > Chordata > Mammalia > Dermoptera > Cynocephalidae > Galeopterus > Galeopterus variegatus. Next base: position 140,604 of record NW_007727156.1, on the reverse strand, counting down.
ATCCTCCTGAATCTGGGAAAGATAAAACCACATGACTGAGCATCTGTTCCTTCTGGTATCTGTTGAGGTGAACAATCCTAGCAGTGCCTTGAATGTATCATCTGAAATGTCTGATTGTCAGTCTTAGTCATGGCACCACATTGATATTTGCTGGAGCCTGAAGATCCAGCCAAATTTGAAACAGCTTCTCCTCTTTATGATTTCTGGCAGATTCTTATCAAACTTCTTTGCCTTTCTCATGGCAAGAGAAAATTTGGGTTTTTCTCATAATACACTGGTGAAGTGTGAATCTTGTTGGGAATGCTTCTCTAATATGCCTCCAAAGGCTCCTGTATGTATAAGTTATCCTTTACCAGACTCTTCTGGTGTAAAAGAACATCTGAGAGTCTGGTATCGGGTTTCCATCAGTGTTCTAGTGGAAAGTGCCTCATTAGAGAAATGTCTTTTCCACTGTCAGATCTACCCCAAGCCATCTGAGGAGTTCCTACGCTATGTCTTCTCTCTGGAACTAGTTCTTTCCCAGAACACACCCCTCTATGCCTTTCACGTCTCCTGCTGCTTATGAGGTCTGTATCCAGCTCATGGTAGGAAAACTGGCACTTAAATCAGTATCCATCTATCCCAAATCTATACTTAGTCTGTAGTTGTTCTGCCTAACATAATTGAAAATTTTTTTAACTTAAAAAAAATTCACTTTGGCCAATCATATGCTTTCACATTATTATCTTTGCTGTAAGTTTCAGAAGACTATTTTCAAGCTCAAAAACCAAGATCTTGACACTTTTTCTCTGTTGTTCAACCTTCGTTGCTTGAGTCATGTTCCTGGAGTACATAACTGTTGCCTGAAATAAGGAGACACGAAGGAAGCAAAATGGAATTCCAATAATAAGAAACATGTTGATGACTATCAGAGTAACACTCTGTTACACTTTTTTCATTAAAAATAAAATTGTTCCCTACATATATGTTCTCTACTTTTTGTTCTTGTTGTTTTTGGTGGGTGTAAAAGTGGAGAGTAAAGTAAGAATGCCTTCATTTCAGCATCTCCCAACCACAAGTCCCACTGGCTTAGAAGTATGCTGGTGTCTGTGCCAGGTGAACATACTTCTCATCACACTGACATTAACTTCCAGCTACTGCCTTAATGCTTTTCTTTTACTTCCAGACTTCTCCAAGGAATCTGCAACACTTTAAGTTCAAATCTTCACTCCCCTTATCTTTTGAAACAAAATATTTACCCTAAAAGCAGTATGAAATAACTAAAGTGTTTTTTCATTGCAAGATTTAAAAATCCAAACATGACCTATACAGTCTTGTGTGATGTGGTTATTATCTATCTCTCTAGTTGTATTTCATGCCACATTTCCTCTTGTGTCAAATATCTAGACATATATCCTTCCTTTACATTTTTAAGTTTCTTCCTACCCCTGAGCCTTTGCACATCCAATTTCCTCTGCATAAAATGTTCTTCTTCTCCTTGCTTCTCTATGATAAATACTAGCTGAATTGAAATTTGTTGATGGAAGCTTTTTCTAATATATGATCTCTTTAAAGTACATACCTCTTTTTAATAACACTATCATAAAGCTAATTGTATATGCATTTATAAGCATTTGATTAAGGTCTAACTCCATGAGTAGACAAAGATCCATATATGTTTAGGGGTTCCCTATTGTGTTCCTGCAAATTTGTATGGTTCTTGGTTCACAGTGGACACAATAAATATGTGTTGAAAGCAAATATGAATCTTTCTTTTGTAAGAAGTACTTTGAGGAGTGCTGCTTTGCCCACCATGGATTTGTCACCCCACTTCCCCTGGGTGACAGGGTATGGTTCTTGGTTCACAGTGGACACAATAAATATGTGTTGAAAGCAAATATGAATCTTTCTTTTGTAAGAAATACTTTGAGGAGTGCTGCTTTGCCCACCATGGATTTGTCACCCCACTTCCCCTGGGTGACAGAGCCACAAAGGATTACTCAAAGCCCATCTCTTCTGAGCAGTGAGAAGCCCTGAAGTGGTTAACTTCTCAGGAAACCTCAAGCGAGAGGCATCCCTTTCTTGGGAAATTAACCCTGAATTGGGGTTCTCTTCCTGCATTTATTGTCCAGACCAGGAAGTTACAGGAAGAGAACATAGGTGGGGTTATAGTTTAACAGTATAGCTGGTAACTTTCAGTGAAGCAAGTCAGATGACATTCCAGTAAGGCAATTAAGTGGTCCTATCAACAAAAGCTTGATCTTAGCAAACATTCCTTCTTACAGCAATTTCTCAGTATCTTTACATAATAATCAGTAACTAGTTTGTCCTTGAGCCAGCAACCTTGCTGTGCCACCAATCTTTATCTTACACCAGAAACTTTATAGCTTGAGGAAAATTTCCAGTCCTCTGCAAGGTCAATATTTGAAACTGCAAGGCTTTGGAAAACCAGGCCCTGTGAAGTACATTTGCTTTAAGAATCCTCTACAGAGGAGTATTTCTCTGACTTAGTAAAAACACTCTTCAGTGGATCACAAACATTGTTGCTCTTCCATATTACAAAACTGTGTTTTTTCAACTAGATACTATCTAAAAATTGCAATATAAGAATAATCACTATTTTATTTTATCATTCTTTGTAATAAGTCTGAGTGTATTTTCTTAATTGTCCTGACAAGGTTCATAAAGCAGGGATAGAACAGTTATCATTTGAACTTATATATTTATATGCACTTCTCTTCTCAAAATGTAAATCTAGGGCACAAAAAGAGAAATTGCTTAGGTGTTAAGCCTAATGGGCATTATCAATTCTCTTCAATTTAGCCCAAGTTGACACACCACTGAACAATGGAAAACATCATGATAGCCCACCATGGTGAACAATTTACACCATTAATTTTATGTTAAAATGAAGAGATGTATTGTTCAACAATTACCCAAGCTTTTAAAATAAAAAAGTAATCTTCAAAGACCACGTAAAGTTTCATTTATGATTGTCTCATAATTATTATTTCTCTATTATTGAATATTTAAGTTATTTCTCAGTTTTTGTTAATATTAATGATGGTTTGAGTAAATATACATATATGTATAATAAGTATATTGAACGATCACTACTCATAGAGTTTAATAAAAAAATAAAAGCTATATAGTTTCTCCCACACTCTCTCTAAAATCACTCAATGGTAAAAGTTCATGATTTTTGTAATTACTTTTAAGTAAGAGAATTTCCTATTGCAACTTCAATTGCCAAATGCATTCTCGGTTCAGTAATTAAATTCATTTACACTCAGGTAATAATAGGACTTGGAATTTCATTCAGTGCTAAATCTCCTTTCCAGCTTTTTCAGACCTGGTCTGACGTCAGCCACCTGACTTTGGAAATGGAAGGTGCTAAGCTCTTTTCTCTTGTCCGAATCTCCTCCTTCTTCTAGCTCCTGCTTGTTTCTTTTGTCTGTTTTGTTTGTTTCATTCTGTTTGTTTCTCCTTTGGGGTTGGATAGGAAAGAGAAAGAAGGGGCAGGGAAATAAGACTTATTTACTTGCTTGGCACTGTCATTAGCTACTTTAAGACTCTTAAGACCTAGTAGGTGTTTAAATGTCCCCTTTTATGGATATTTTTCTAAGCGTACCAGAGGCCACCACTGAGAACTTTTAATTGTATTTTGCACAGTGTATCTTTCATCTGTTTCTTATTTCTTATGCCTCTCTAGGAATTGGGCCACATCCCCTCCAGTTTCCAAAAGGTGATGTCTCATTAACCATTGAGGAGGCACTCGATAGAATCCAATATGACCCCTCATCAGTTATTTCACCTGATTCATTTATGGATTACAAATTCTAATACTGCAGGCTTATTCTAATGCAGTATCACTTCTCTTTTTCCCTGTTGCCAAAATAGTTAGCCACTCCTTGTCTCATCCTTTAGATCTTCTAGGCCATAATCAGTCCACAGTGTTCTACTAATGGTAGGCAAACAATATTAAGCTCTCCCTGTGTTGCCATTGATGTCTCTCTCACTAAGTTGAGGTAAAGAATAGGACTCACCCTGCAACTCTTCCAGTGGGTCAGGGTGAAGAACACAGGAGATTTCTCTTCAAAGGAATCATCATTTATATATATATAGATAAAAAATATATATATATATATATATATTTTTTTTTTTGTCTATCTCCAGTGATTTGACTCCTTTTTACCCCAATATATGAGAATGTCCAACTGATTTCTGGAAACCACATTAATATTTGTACTATGAAGGTTTATGTCACAATCCACTTTGGAATTTAAAATCTACTTTGCTCTTATGCTAGTGAAAAATAACACAGAAAGAATAACAAAAGAGTTTTGCATAAAAATATATTCAGTACCAAAAATTTTCTGTTATTGGCCAAAGACTGTGACTATTTTAACGTTTTTGGTATATACCTGTTGAGTGTTCCATAAGCTGTCAATTGACAATCACTCATCTGAAAGTACTCCTAAATCATTAAATGTTACTGTAAAAATTCCTGTCAATTGATTATTTTATTGTTTTAGTTTCCTATCTTTGATTA
>NW_007727156.1:133072-135946 GCF_000696425.1 Galeopterus variegatus | reverse complement strand
ATAAAAATATATTCAGTACCAAAAATTTTCTGTTATTGGCCAAAGACTGTGACTATTTTAACGTTTTTGGTATATACCTGTTGAGTGTTCCATAAGCTGTCAATTGACAATCACTCATCTGAAAGTACTCCTAAATCATTAAACGTTACTGTAAAAATTCCTGTCAATTGATTATTTTATTGTTTTAGTTTCCTATCTTTGATTACTATTGATTGTAAAATTTATTTTAAATATCTTTTTGATAAGTCTGCCTTTTTTATAGAATTTTTATCATGTCTTGCTCATTTCTCTATTGGAGTAATATAATTTTTTTTATTAACTTTTAGAATGAATATTGTAACTTCTATAGGTCAAATGTGTCTCTCCAAAATTCATGTGATGGAAACTGGTAAGAGTTTTAAGAGGGTGGGAAACCCAAATATAGAATTTGAAAGGAGGGGCCCTTGGGCCAGCCCCGTGGCTCACTTGGGAGAGTGTGGAGCTAGTAGCACCAAGGCCACAGGTTCGGATCCTACATAGGGATGGCTCACTGGCTGAGCGTGGTGCAGAAAACACTGTGCCGAGGGTTGTGATCCCCTTACTGGTCAAAAAAAAAAAAAAAGAAAAAGAAAGGAGGGGCCCTTGAGAGGTGAGTGGGTCATGAAGACTGTGCCCTCTGAACAGATTAATTCATTCATGAAGTAATGAGTTATCATGGGTGTAGTTCTGATGGCTGTGTAAGGAGGGCAAGTGAGAAGCTTAGCTCTCTTGCTCAGCCCATTTTCCTACCACGTGACATGCCAAGTGCTGTAGAGAGTTACCAGTCAGAAGAAGGCCCTCACCAGATGTGTTCCCTGGACCTTAGATTTTCCAATCTCCAAAACTGTGTTAAATAAATCTCTTTTCTTTATACATTACCCAGTTTCACATTTTGTGTTATAAGCAACAGAAATGAACTAATACAGTAGCCTTATTCTTCAAAGGGTCAGCTCTACATCTCCAGACAAAGTGGTATGACTCAAAATGGCAATGCCATTAACAGTGACGATGGTAATTACAACTTTTATTTGAGCACTATGCTAAGTGTTTTATATTCTTTTTCTTATTTAAGCTCTAGAATAACCATGTAAGATGACACTATTATTATCCCTATTTTACAAATGAGAAAAAAGCTTTGGAAATCAGATAATATTCTTGGAGTATGGTTGGTTGAGTAATGGCTCTCCAAACCTGTCACATCCCAATTTCCAGAAAATGTAAATATGTTATTTTACATGGCAAAAGGGGCTTTGCAGATGTTATTAGGTTAAGGATTTTGAGATGGAAATATGATGCTGAATTATTGGGATATGCCTAATATAATCACAAGGGTCCCTATAAGAGGGAGACAAAAAGGACAGTGTCAGAGAAGAAGTGACAACAGAAACAGTCAGAGAGGAGAAAGACTTGAATATGCTGTGGTGCTGGCTTTGAAGATGAGGAAAGAAATGAACCAAGAAATTTAGGTGGCCTCCAGGAGCTGGAAATGACAGATTCTCCACTAGAACCTCCAGATGAAATATAGCCCTGATAACTTGTTTTGGATTTCTGAAAAAAAATCCAGAGCTGTCTAAGAAAAAATGCCTGTTGTTTTAAGTCACTAATTGTGGTAATTTGTTACAACAGCAATAGAAAATTACTATACGAGGTCACAAAATTGGTAAGTAGTGAAGGAGTGACTTTAACTCTTCTATACTTGATTTCCAAATTTCTGATCTTCCTTCTCATATGAATAAATGACAATGATAAGACCATATTCATTTAAAATATTTTATATCATTTTTAAATCATGCATCAAATAATTTATACTGCTATATTCTTCTAAAAATATGTATTTTATAATCCAGGCAAAATGTAGATTCCTGAATGCTAACTTCAGTTTCTTAAATGTATTCTGTATTTACTAAATTTTTAGCTAGACTCGTGCCTCCCAATTCCCACACACATTGGTCATGAACCATTTTGTCAGCATCCAACTCAAATGCTACTCCCCTCGTGCATGCAGTCCTGATCTTTCAATGTCTATGACACTGTACCTCTTCTGCAATGGTCTATCATGCTGTGCAGTGTGCTACAGTTATTTATATCTGCCTTCTCTCTCTTTTAGATCAGGAATTGCCTGAATCTGTGGATAATATTCACGTCTTTTTTTAATAACGCTGAGTAGCCTAGGATATAGCTCCAGGTAGGTGATCGGTAAAAATATGTGGAATAGTGAAGAACTATTACTCCTTAGAACTGTGTCTTTATAAGCCAGCTCTCACCCATTGAATAACTTCTAGTTCTGCCACAAGGCTTTAATAAATATGGTGCAAGCCCCCAAAATGCACTTTTGGGTCAAATATATTGAGTTCAATCCTCTTCTCCACAAATATTGCTGAAATGAGCCTGGATTCTATCCCAGTTTCTGTCAAAGAGAACTTTATAGGCAACTCCTGGCTTAGGCTAAGGCCTTTATCCCGGAGATTCAAAGGCCATTACAGCTGCAAATGCTTCAAATCATAACAGAAAAGGAGGTTATATTACTAAATTATGTGAACTTTTTTTCAAATTCAACACATCAATCATTCTCCTCAAAACTGTAAATTCTCTGGACAGTAAAACACGTTAATAAGGTAAAGAAAAATTATTTTATACCTTACTGGTTAGCATTAAAAAAACTTATAAAGTGTTTTTCAAATTTTCTATCTAACATTCTTACATTATTAAGTTCCAAGTGGAAATAGCTCGTTAGCAATATTTTTCTTGGTTGTTATAGGTGATTCTTTGCCTCTTCTCAATGTAGACATCTATACTAGGCTATTTTAGACATTTCTTTGAATTCTCCTCACAGGAAATATCATGAAACCCTGAATC
>NW_007727156.1:129886-132495 GCF_000696425.1 Galeopterus variegatus | reverse complement strand
TAGGCTATTTTAGACATTTCTTTGAATTCTCCTCACAGGAAATATCATGAAACCCTGAATCAATCATAATACCTATTTTATTTGTCTTACACTTTAACTTGTAGATTCCTGTTAGTACTTTAGAGATTTCTGAAAAAAGTCTTAAATATATGTGTTTCTCATGGGATGTTCTGAAAGTTTGGTAGATATATTTTATCTATTATATCTAGCAAAATATATTTAAAAATATATTTTTGCTAGATATAATAGATAAAATATATATACTCAACCAATGTCTGTGTCCACCTATAATTTGTTTCTGTATCTGTATTTGAAGAACTCTAAAAGTGTAAGTAATTTTGAAATTGTGTTATGATCCCTGCCATTAAAATTTTATGCTTTCATGCCTCAGGCAATTTTTTAAAAACTTACCATTTGTCGTTTTATTGTGGTTTAAATATTCTATACTGATACTTGCCCTGTCCCTTGCTGCTGTAAAACTCATTTCTAAAGTTTTCTGCTTTGAGTGTCTGTGGTAGATCCTTCTTGAAATGACATTCTAAGAAACAAGATCTTCAAAGTCCATTTTTCCCTAAAAGATCAAGTTAGGAAAGATTTCTGCTCCTTCACAACCACAAGGTTTCCTTGGTTAAAGTAATGGGTGCCGCCTTGAACATGTGCCATTCAGCAATTTGAAAATACTCCTGAATCGACTATTTTCAGCATGTAGGTCAATGTACCCATCTTTTGGGTGGTGTGGGGGTTGGGGGAGGGAAAATGAGGAAGTTTGTTGTTAATGTTGTTCACCAATATATTTTCAAGTGCCTGTGCTCACATATCCAAAAGATACTGCCATTACTGCTTTGTGTAAAACCAACATAGTAGAAAAGCTGAGAATACCAGAGTCACACAAGCTTGATTTAAGTTTTTGTCTTAGTTCCTAATGCTTCCTCATCTGTTAAAAGAAGGAAAATCTATTCTGGAACTGTTGTAAAAAATTACAAGTGATATTTTACCTGTAGTTTCTGATATATAATGAACATTTCATGAATAAAGTTATTATTAGACCCTGCTGACATTTATAAAGACAAAAATTAGGTTGACTTTTCNGATTTAAGTTTTTGTCTTAGTTCCTAATGCTTCCTCATCTGTTAAAAGAAGGAAAATCTATTCTGGAACTGTTGTAAAAAATTACAAGTGATATTTTACCTGTAGTTTCTGATATATAATGAACATTTCATGAATAAAGTTATTATTAGACCCTGCTGACATTTATAAAGACAAAAATTAGGTTGACTTTTCTCCATCATCCTTGAGAAGTACAGGTGTGAGTATTCTCCTCACATCAGTCATATCTGATAATAAAAAGTCTGAGTTTTAATTAAGGGCAAGGTTTTAATATTGTTGTCTTACTTTATTTGTGCTGCTGTAATAGTATACCTGAAATCAGGTAATTTATAAAGAACGGAAATTTACTTCTCACAGTTCTGGATGTTGGGAAGTCCAAGATCAAGGCGCCACCATTTAGGTGAAACCTTCTTGTTGTGTCCTCACATGGTGGGAGGCTGAAGCATGCAGAGAGTGAATCCACTCCATGAGCCCTTTTTATAATGGCATTAATCTATTAATACCTAAATACCTCCCATTAGGCCTCACCTCCTAACACTGTAGCATTGGGGATTAAGATTTCAACAGATGAATTCTGGGGGATGCATTCAAGTCATAATAATTCAAATATTCTTTGTCTAATTTTTAAATTGTGATTTTGGGTTTATTACAGGATTATGGATAGAATTTGTGGATATAGGCTGACAAGGGTAATATTAAATGAATAGGATAAAAGGCTAGATGTAGTAGCTGGGGAATATTAGGAGGAAAGAGAAAATTTAGAGGGGTATTTTAAAAATATGCACATTGTATCCACAATCTTTATTTCTCTCCCCCAAATAAAACTTTTATATCATAGAATATAGAAGTTTGCATCATTGTTCCATGTTTTTAATTGAATTTGTATGTTTGTGTGTGTACATGNTTTTGGTCAAAATGTGTAAAGAGGGTTAAAAGGAGAGAAATGGAAACAGTTAATTCAATTACTCACTTCCTATGAAATTTGTTTATGTATGTATGTATGTATTGGCAGCTGGCCAGTATGGGAATTCAAACCCCTGACCGTGGTGTTATAATGCCATGTTCTTACCAATTCCTATGAAATTTAACTGAACAAATTTATACTAACAAAACTCATGAAAAACAAATTATCCACTGAAGTTGACATGTCAATTCATGCAGGAAGCCGTCAGTGAACAGAGCCTGGCAGAATAAAATCTCTTTCCTATCTACCTTTAAACCATAGGTACATCTTCAAGTACCATGTGGTAGAGTTGCCCTTGTGCTGTTCTTTCCTTTCATATTGTGAATTTCTCAGTATAGAGAATGTGTCTAACTTATTTTTATATGCTTAGTTCAATGAATATCTGTTTAATTATTTGTTTTAACAAAAGTTTAGTTTATCAAATGGAATACCAATTAGTAACATAGAATACAGTTCTTCAACATACTTTTTCTAGTGCCTGGAGCAATTATTTGCAAACTGTGGCATCTTTTTCGTACTATAAAAATATATGCTGAGT
>NW_007727156.1:126981-128719 GCF_000696425.1 Galeopterus variegatus | reverse complement strand
GCGCCGCCGCGCTTCCCAAGCGGCGCACTATCCAGTGCGCCACCGGGCCGGCCCTTGGTGAGTTACTTCTACGAATAATTAATCTATGCATTATAATTTATTCTTATACTTTAAGATAGTGACATTTTATGACCTAGTCAACACATTCTTGGAGTACATGCTCCTTGGAGCCTGGAGATGCTGTCCTAATCATGAAGATAGCAATATATGAAATGCAAAGTTTTAGATTTGGAAAGGAAACTAAGACATCTCTTTCTCTCTTGCTCCCTCCCTCTTTCTGTGTGTGTGTTTGCATATATGTGTCTCTGTCTCTCCTTCTCTTTCCTTTGCTTAAAATCAGGTAATAAAACAATTATTTTTCATTCATTTTTTTCTAAAAAAAAAAACTATACTGAATGAATTCACTAGTTATTTTGGTTTCATGTAAATATAACATTGAGGTTAAGGGGAAATAGAATTTGGGATACTTATTGAGTTAATTTCAATATTCCTGTTAGATTTTGGTCTCCAGAACTTCTAAAAACAGCTACAACCAGTGAATTGGGACAAGATAGTGAAATGCAGCATCCAAATGGAACTAAAGAGGTGTTGGATTTCTTAAATGAAAATTGGAACATAATTTTTTTTTCATACTGAGTGAACTCTCTTTCAATTGGCTGAATAGTGTGCATTAGGCCATAAATGGAAGAAATTAAGTACTGTATCAGGAAACAGTGACAGGAAAAAAACATACAGACATAAACATATGATTATAAAGAAGCTTTCTGGTGGCCTGAGCAAAACAAAAATCTCCATTAAAACCAAATGTTTAATGCGTATTCAAACTATAAAACTTACCTGTCAAAATCAACCCCATGCTTAGTCATTCAAAAAATTGATTTCTGACATACAAGAAAACAGTTAATTCCAACTTTAAGACATTTGATGGCAGACTATTGAGCTGCCCCATCTTTTTACCCAACTTGGTGATTCTATACTATCTCTGAACAATGGAAATATTTATGTCTTTTTAAAATTAGAATAGCCATTCATTGTATATCTACTGTATGGCATTACTGTAAGAAGCACACAAGAAACAAACATTTTAAAACTCCAGTCCTTTTATTTAAGGAATTTACAAATCTGGCAGGGTGGGAGGGGTGGTGATGCTACTTGCTTTTTAAATCAATGAGATCAATTGCAGTTTCTAATAGCAGTGTTTGTTTTCTTTATGCTTATTGGGTTTTAATAAGATGTGGAAGAGATGATTTAATGAATAAATTATTTGAAAATGAAATTACCCGCACAGCTAGTCTTAGGTTATGCTTACATGCATGACAGAATCGAACAGATTAGTCACCTGAACAAAGTGCCATTTATCTCTTTTCCAGAAACACTTTGTTAACAGGAAGACACTATGTACATCAGTAGTGTCCTAACTCAGTGTTTATTAGGATTTCCAAGCTTCATGCTTAACTCACATCAATACTACTACTCAAATTAAAGCTGTAAATCAAACTTCCTGAACAAAGTCTGTATCTGACGTTAGTGCTTAGATATTTTGTATTCAAAGTTTTTATTACTGAGAGAGGCATTATATTCCTTTTTACAAAAGAAAAAAAAAACACCTTAACAGCAACTACATTCCAATTGATTTGGTGAGATGAATGCCATTTACACTTAAGTTTGCACCTTTTCAAAAATGCTCATAAGGGAATAAATCTACACTTTCCAGAATGATTGTGCATAAGGAAGTCTG
>NW_007727156.1:124657-126205 GCF_000696425.1 Galeopterus variegatus | reverse complement strand
CTAAAGTCTACAGCAAAGCTGAGAAAGTTGGCAAAGATTAATTATACTTGATTTTCTTCCTGTTAATTATGCTCATAAGTGCCTAAAACTTCATAAATTCTATTGGTGGGGCATTTGGTTACAAAGCTTTGTGGAAACAAATACAAGAGATATCACGCAACTATTATTAAGCACATTTAAGTTGCTCCTTTGTATAAGGAGCGTATGGGGTTACAGTATCTTGACATTAAAATATGAACCCTAGCTTATATGTAAGAAGATTAACTGGATTTTTCAAGAACTTGATAAGATTCTTCAATTTCTTTAATAATCACATGGTCGTGCCATTTGCTTTTCTATAAAAATTTGTAGAAAAGTCCTCAAATAACAAGGAAAAAAAGCCTGTTGAATTTAAAAGACTATATGGTACTCAAAACCAAGCATGTAGGGGAAAGAAACATAAGAGATTGAATGGGTGGAAGTCAGATTAGGCATGGGTGGAAGCAGCTCTAAAGGAAAAAGGAAAGCTAGCTGAAAAGAGAAGCAAGCACTGGAGCCAGGCTGGCCCTGACCCAGGAAGTCAAAGTTGTGTTAAAAAAAAAAAGAAAAAGAAAAAACCCACTGGCTCTAGAAGCAGATAGATTTGGGTTCAAATCTTAGCTCTGCCATTTATTAGTTGTGTAATCTTAAAGTATCTTTAAATTTAGCATTTCTAAACTACTAAAAATAATACCTGCTCTATTAGGTTGTCATAAAGAACTATGAATATTGAAACTCAGTTATAGGAGGGAGATCTAATGTAAGAGACTGAAAATGATGGACAGGGAGATAGAGAGCCAAGCAGGGTGGAATGCTGTTACAGAAAGAGTGCCTTATGATGGCTTGTAATCAGTGTTGCAGAGAATTTGGGCAGAAGGAAGACTGAAAAGCATCCGTAGGATTTGGTAGGAGTAAGAAATGCTAAAATATAAATGGGTTTATGGATGTAAAGGCTAACAGAGGACGAACAATAAACCCACAGGGGATGGGTGATGGAAGAGATGGACATAAAAGGGAGAGATGCTGATCAGAGTGGCTAAGTGGCTAAGGAAGATATGGTAGCACAATCAACACGAATGTGACCCAAAATGTTATTTTATTGAATTATTCATCTTAAAATTCCATTTAAATATATCAACTTTTCATGAAACATAAACATTCTTAAATGACTTAAAAACATCGTGTCGGTAATTATGTCAAATCATATGGATTTCCCTTGAATAAGCATTAGAGATATGAAACTCATATACAAGAATAGTTCAAAAATTTCATGGAAAAATAGAAATGAAAGATAATACAAATCTTTCCGTTAAGTTTTAGAACTACCCTTGTAGATAACAACACTCTTGGACAATGACAAGTTTAGCATTGCATATTAATCCTTTGGTCATATTCATCTTAGTATTCATCAAAGTCTTTTAGAATGTAAAAATATGTCTGAACATTAAAGGCAAGCAATTTTTTCAGTGAGTGAATGGAGTTAGTGATAGGCAATAATACCATTTATTTGAGGTAATGTTGATTAAAAAA
>NW_007727156.1:121167-123722 GCF_000696425.1 Galeopterus variegatus | reverse complement strand
AAAAAACTTCTATTTTTACATGTGAATAACACCAATAAACTAAGAAATCATATGACATCAAATAAAATAGCTTAATTATGGTTAATATAGAGTTTTACAGGATGATTGGGCAAGTATTAATTTTTCTGGGTTTCTATAAGAAAAATATATAATTGGAGACTCAAAAAGGCTCAGCTTGACATAAGATTGATTGTGGTAGCACATAATATGCCAAAGAAAATTACAATGAAGTTCAGAATTCTTGTGGCAGGATGTGATTTTGAACAGTCTTGCTTGAAGAAGAGCATATTGGTTAGAAAATTGGAAATATGTGTCCCAAACTTTTCCTTATGAAGCCACCATGACATTCTACCTTTGCAGCTTCCTTTGAATTCAGGAGAGACTCCAAATGGAGGAGAAACCATGGCTTGGTGGAAAGGAAGGAACTCAGCCCTATATGAATGAACTCAGCCCTACATGAATGAACTCCAATCAGTGTTCTGAAAATATATTCAAAAAGAAACTTCCAAAGGTCCTTCTCTATGCCTTAGGGAGAAGAGAATAGAGACTGCCAACTTTTAAAATTAGTTTTTAAGGGGTTTCTTGTTTTATAGAAAACTTGAAGATTAACAAATGAGACATCTTCATTTAATGGGGGAAAAAATAAAGAAACTCTCTCACAAGGATTTTGGAAAGCTTTTACCAAACTGTGTTTTGATGACCTAACTTTAAATGGATTATAAACATGCAGATTCAATTTCTCTAGAAAGAAGCTACTTAAGAATCGAGGGCAAGTTGCTGGGCCAAGGATAGCTTGGCACTGGACAGCCTAGAGTCTTTGAAAATAATACTCAAATATTTGATGAACCCAAATGGCAGCCAATTTCCCAGAAAATATTGAGTGGATGATGGTTACTCGTATGTAAGATAAATCTCCTGGTGGATTTACAATCACTAGGACATTTATGGGATATGTGAGGGAAGTAAGGGGTCAGAAGAAAGACAAATAGGGATAAAAGTTATTTTTCTTTATACTCAATTCCTAATTGATTTTGCCCCCCCCCATGTAATAAAGAAAAGAGACAGACAGATAGAGAGACAGAGACAGAGAGAGACAGAGAGAGAATGCCTCTGAATGTGGTTGGGTATTTAAATCTGTTACTTTGAATCTTCAGTGTGATGAATCCTTATTTCACCATGCAAAGTATAGTATCCCATATGTATATCTTAACTCTCATTCTTAATGTTTTGCAATATAACTTACAAAGGAATAAAAAGTAATTTGTAATTCTCTAAAAGCTCATACAACTTAAAGCTCAAAAAAAAATAAAACTTTTGTTTTTGTTTTTGTTTGTATTGTGAAACATGGAAAAAAGGACAGAAATTGCATGTAGAAAGGCCAAGGGACCACATAGGAGGCAAAATACCAAAACTCCTTTGAATTTCCTGCAGAATTTACCATATCCATCTCCTTCCATTTATTCTGTTTCATCTCAACTGGCTTCAGAGTCTCTAATATCTTCAAACATATTATATACCCTGTCTCCTACAAATTAGCTTATGTCTTCTACAAAAACTCATTCAATTGAACAAAATATTCATCTTCCCGCCAGCTCTTCACACCTATGCTCCAGCCTTGTGGAGGTACTTAGCCTCAGTACCTCTACAAATAGTTGTCCCTTTTTAGAATATGAAACTTTCCTTTTGTGTTGTTGAAATATACTTGTGCAAGAGGCAACCGTCACATCCACATCCTCTCTAAAGTGTTACTTGATCTCCCCAGGCATAGTGGGGAATCCCATATTTTGGATTCCAGGTTGAGCCCTCAACTTTCCCTTGATCAATGAGAGCAGATCTTATATTGATCTCTATCCCAGTATGGAAGAGGTCACTCTCCCCACAACAAAATTTGTCCTCCCTCTTCTATTGAATAGAGTTATTTTTTTATACGCAGCTATCCAAGTTTATTTCCCAATTTCTCTTGCATCTTGATGGGGTTTTGTCAGTAAAAGTGATATTTTTCACTTCTAGAACAAAGCAATTAATAAGCAATTTTGCCTTATCTATCCTTTTCTGCTCCACCTTGTGGTGAAAAGCATGATACATTGAAATCCCTTGGAAATAGTTGATCCACAAGGTAGAAGGGACCTGGGTCATTGAACCGCCTTGTAAAAAAAAAAAAAAAAGTTGTGCTCCAACAGGCGCATTTACATTGGACTATTGCATGAGCCAGGATTAAACTTGTATTTTTTAAGGTACTGACATTTTGGAATTTATTTGTTACATCAGCTAGAATTACCCTGGGCATTATGCACAGGAACAGTAGGCAACAATAATTACTGAAATAATAAATGAATAATTGAATAGGTTAGTGAGCAAATGTGCCCAGCTCTCCAAGAGCTCCTTTCTGCCATGTGCAAGGAACATAAGTCTGAGAGTTTATTTATCTGTAGTTTTTTTTTAAATCTTAAACACAAATAACACCAAAGAGGAAGGCAGACCTATTATCAAATACTATCGATTAAAAGTTTTAACTATGTTTCTTAAGACTAGAGTTTTCCCATTTTCTTCACATT
>NW_007727156.1:116481-120711 GCF_000696425.1 Galeopterus variegatus | reverse complement strand
TCCTTTCTGCCATGTGCAAGGAACATAAGTCTGAGAGTTTATTTATCTGTAGTTTTTTTTTTAAATCTTAAACACAAATAACACCAAAGAGGAAGGCAGACCTATTATCAAATGCTATCGATTAAAAGTTTTAACTATGTTTCTTAAGACTAGAGTTTTCCCATTTTCTTCACATTCCAGTACCTAACATACTGGGATATGTTACTTCTACTAGCAACAAATATTTACTAGCAGTTCCAATGTGTCAGGCATTGTTATAAGCATGTTATATGTATTCGCTCATTTAATCTCACTACAATCCTATGAAGAATAAAGTAGATAATAAAATTGAGGAACCAAAAGGTTAACTCCAGCAGTCAGGCTCCAGAGATTACATTGCTTAATAAGTCCTAGTTAAATTGAATTTGCACTACAATGTTATAAAGGTTGAGACTGGAGAAGGGCACAGCACTAAAAGCGTATAGACAAGGAGGACATATGTAGTGTATGACACAGCCCTGTCTTTGGCATAAATTGAGCCAGAGAGTCAAAAATACACTTTTATTGAATAATATACTAGATGTTTACCAGGGAATGCCAAAAGAATTTTAAAATATGCTAACTCTGTTTTCAAGCAGTGTGTTGTGCATTTTGCCAGCTGCTGGAGCCCAGCAAATTCCATTTATTGGATTCCATTTATTTAAAGGTTTTCTGTGCCCCCCAGAACTCCTGGAAATAGAAGCACACTGGCTACATGTACCTCAGCAGAGGCTCCTTTTAAAATGTTAGCAATTAAGACAATTAATAAATAAAAGCATAACAGGAATGGTAAGAACAAAAAATGTTTCTGCTTCCTTAGTATTAAACTTAGTATTCATTTATTTTAAATTAAGCAGGAGCCATTAGTTAGGAAGCTTAGTTCTCAAGGACTCTAACCATCCACAAATGTGACTCAGGTGGTTTCCTCTCCGGGGGCTCAAAATCAAGTAAAGGAGAGACCAGCAAGGTTAGCAGGTCTTGTGGTTTCCATTGTTTCATTTGGCTACAGTTACAGCCCTTGGCTCCTTCCATACACTTATGGAAAGGCAAACCTCAAAGGTTTGGCTACAACTTTACGAGTTGTTTTTGAAATTCCCAAAGACAGAAAAATAAACCACAGCACTTTGGGTGAAAAACGTAGTACTGTATTTTCAATGGAAATTCTAATAATAACTATTCTCCTTTGAGTGTGCAATTCCCACCCTCAAGACTCTTTGCTTCACAGTATGCATTTTAATATGTCTTCATTTGTTTCTCTGAAAGAAGCTCTCAGCAACAGTAGAATAAAAACTAAAACATGAAAACGATTATGAGATAACAACAAGCATCACGGAAACAGATCAAGAGATGAAGGTTTTAGTCTTAGTTTTGTCACTAAGAATATATTTAAACTTGAATAGGTCACATGATCATGTATACAGTTGTTCATGTATAGAGGTTTTTTTCTTTTTAAAACAATCATGGTTAATTATACTTTTTCATTTATAGTACACTCTCTTCAAGCTCCATCTTTTGCACCATTCCATAGTTTTCACTTCTACTTTGATACTCTCTTCAATTTTGGTCTCCCACATAGCAACTCACTATAATGTGTACAGATTACATTTTGGCTATGTATTGTACATGACAGTGGCTATTCAAGAAAATAGTAGCCATCGTATTTCAAACAGGGAATTTTACAGAAGGGAACTGCTTTATCAGTGATAAGCCAAACAAATGACAGGTGCTGAAACAGTTTAGGAAACAGCAGGAAGCTTTTGCCTGATCCAGTAAATTCCTACACCAGGCATGGCATATACTGCTTCCAAAACCGAAAGTGATCTTTCAGTCTAGAGGGAATAACTCACTGTGTTCCAGCCTACTAGACCCAGAGAGACATCACGTGTGTGGCAGGGATCTAAATGTTCATGGCATTTGTCTCCCAACCTCTGACACTATGTATCTTAATGAGGCATCTGGGATGTTTGCTCCTTGCTGCTTCCTCAGGAACAAACTGAATACCATGAATGTAATTGACCTGTGTGATGTTCTATGACTTTACTGATAACGAAAGTAACTGAACATTGTAACAGAGAGCAAGGAGGTAAGGTAGCCCTGAGCTTCTCTTTTGCTTTCCATAAACCTTTGATTATAGTCAGAAACAGCTACAGTCCTTGCAGCCACCTCTGTCACCATGATGGATACATGCAGCCATTACCAGATCTTCCAAAAACCTGCTTTGGATCAGTGGTCACCCAAGCAACTGTGCTCACAATGTTTCTGCCTGTCGCAGATTGCTGTTATTTCAGTTTCCATCTGCAAGGTTATCATCTTATTAGAGGTTAGGCAGATGAGCCTCCCAATTTCAGCAGCCCATTCTAGGGTCTGTTGCCTGGGACCACTCCCAATATCAGACACTACGTTAGTCAGATTCTAGTCAGAAAACAGAAGCCACTTTAGTATTTCAGGTCAGAAATTCAGCACAGAGAATTAGTTAAATAGATGTTAAAAAAACCAAGAAGATAGGATGGTGAAGCAAACCAGATATCAGCAGGAGACAAGCTAAAGGAGTCAGGTGGAGATTTCTATCAAGATGTTGAGCTAGAATGCCCCAAATCCAGACATCAGAGAAATCTGGCAGATTCTAGAAGCATGTCAGGAACTGCTCTGTAGCAGTTAGGGCCACAGAAATAGAGTCTGTGTAGCAAAGAGCTGCAGCCATGGAGAAGATACAGCAACCACTGAGGAGTGTCCACACAAAACAGAGAGGAGGGGAGGAGAGGGGAAGAAAGAGGGGAGGTGNAAAAACCTGCTTTGGATCAGTGGTCACCCAAGCAACTGTGCTCACAATGTTTCTGCCTGTCACAGATTGCTGTTATTTCAGTTTCCATCTGCAAGGTTATCATCTTATTAGAGGTTAGGCAGATGAGCCTCCTAATTTCAGCAGCCCATTCTAGGGTCTGTTGCCTGGGACCACTCCCAATATCAGACACTACGTTAGTCAGATTCTAGTCAGAAAACAGAAGCCACTTTAGTATTTCAGGTCAGAAATTCAGCACAGAGAATTAGTTAAATAGATGTTAAAAAACCAAGAAGATAGGATGGTGAAGCAAACTAGATATCAGCAGGAGACAAGGTAAAGGAGTCAGGTGGAGATTTCTATCAAGGTGTTGGGCTAGAATGCCCCAAATCCAGACATCAGAGAAATCTGGCAGACTCTAGAAGCATGTCAGGAACTGTTCTGTAGCAGTTAGGGCCACAGAAATAGAGTCTGTGTAGCAAAGAGCTGCAGCCATGGAGAAGATACAGCAACCGCTGAGGAGTGTCCACACAAAACAGAGAGGAGGGGAGGAGAGGGGAAGAAAGAGGGGAGGTGGGAGAGGTGGGAGAGGAGGGAGAGAGGGGAAGGGGGGAGGAGGGGAGGAAGGGAAGGATACCCTGATTTCCTGTCTCTCCCTCACCAACTCCCACTGGAGCTCCCATTAGCCAAACCCAACCTGAAGGCAGTAACAAAGCACCTATGCAAATGTCGCCTGCTGGAGAAGGACGGGGGATGATTCTGACAGCAAACCACAGACACCATGGGCTTTGTGTAGACCCTTGTAAAACACCCAGTGCTGTTACAAAAATTTAACTTGCATAAACATTATTGTGCCATAGATTTTATTCTCCTAACCACTTCTCTTGGTCTCTGTTTTCGTGATTGTCCCTTTTGCTATATGCACACTGCTATAGTAAAACTGTAGTATGGATCTACAACAATTTACATATTCATTGTCTTAGTGACAGCCACTTAAGTTGTCTTTAGATCCTTGATATCACAATCAATGCTGCAAGGAATGTCCTTAAAGATTTTTCTCTTTTACACTCTATGACAGTTAAATTATGAACAGTGGATTTTTGAGTATTGGGCTATATGAATATTAATCTCATCAAGTATTACACATTTCTCCAGAATGACCACTCCAGTTTATACTGGATTGAATAATTTTTGCCACATTCTCACCAATAAATAGCACTGATCAACATGAAAATTTTTGCTAATCCGAGCTGTAGGGCACATACTCATTATTGCTTTAATTGTGTGGCTCTACTTAGAATTTTTTCAAATATCTGTTAAACACTCAGAATTTTTCTTCTGTAAATTACTTAGTCAAACCTTTAATTATTTTTCTAATATTTTTCTTCTTTTGAGTTTGTTATTTATCTTATAAATTCCTTTAGTATTCTGAA
>NW_007727156.1:113827-115818 GCF_000696425.1 Galeopterus variegatus | reverse complement strand
TTAATTGTGAAAACTATTTTGATGTAATGAAATCCATTTTTTATGGTTTGTGTTCTTCGATCGTGTTAAAGAAAACTCTAATACAAATGCAGAAAAATATTTTCCTATATTTTCTTTTAATTTGGTCACGTTATTTTCATTTAATCCTTCATAGTTCAACATTGTTCTGTCTAAAAATTTAACTTCCTTTTGTTCCAATTAGTGTATTGTCCCACACCACATGCAAAACAATCTGTCTGTTCTCAAACGAGAATGAGTGCTATTTGCATCTCGATTTTCACTTCTGGAATAGTACTCTGACTCTGGACTCTATTTTTTTCCATGTGTATATTTGTCTATAACTGGGACAGTATTATATTCTCTTAAAATGATAAATTTATACTGTGTTTTATAAACATCTGAGAGATGAATAATCACTATCACTCCTTGACCTTTTACTTTCTTTTATTTTTCAAAATGAATGTAGATATTTATGGATGTTTGTTCTTAAACTTAAATTTTGTAATCTATTTTTTAAGGTTCTTCTTAAAATCAAATTGCAATACTTCCTTTCTATCTTTCTCTGTTATTTCTTCTCTAAACCAAGTGTTTACTAGTATGGTTGGTCGGGGTTTCAGACATATTATCTTGTATGTGTCAGAAAATAGAGCTTTTATTTTGTTGATTTTTAAAAAGTTATGTTTTTCATTAGTTTTTGTTAATATTCTATGCATATTCTTCCCTGTAGCAAGGCAGAGGGAAACACGGATCCCAATTCTGTCCCCTCTGTCTCCAGATGTGCAGCAGGGTTTCCCTCTGGCTGTTCCCTGACAAGCCCAATGCTCTTGTTTGAGCACTGCCAACTGAGTTTGCAAATGTTGGAGCCACGAGATCTTTCCTTCAAAGGCACAGCAGGGCTGAGAGGCCAAATTGCTCTCCTTAGAAACCAAAAGGAAGAGGGACACTTTCATCCCCAGAGTCTGAGCACAGTGTCAGGCACGGTTAGTCTTCTCCTTCAACCCGCACAGGTTAACGAGCAGTACTGGAGTGTTTATTATGTACCTAGCACTGTGCTCATTGCTTAATATGCATCAGTTCATTAGGCCTCGTGACACCCCAGTGAGAGAGTACCATCGCCATTCCCATTTTATAGGTGAGGTGACTGAAGCATAGGGAGCTAAAGTAAATTCTCTAGGATCCCTGAGACCAAGCAAAACAAATTTCTGCTGACCACCCACTCGGCCCTGGCACTGGGCATATCCCACCCCCTGCCTGCCACCTCCTTGAGTTTGCCCAGCCTCAGCAGGAGTGGGTACTTCCTATTGTCAGTGGATCAAGGCTCCAGGAATGCTCAGAATCACCCACCTATAAGGGGCAAAGGAGGGTCCAGAAGAGGGTTGGCAGGCCTCAAGCTTTGTACTGCCCTACCCAGACTTTCTCCCCAAGAGATTAGGATTCTGGGGTTTCCTAGGATCCATATCAAGGGAAAGGGGTGCTTAAAGGAGTAAAATTTGGCTGCAGAGAGTTTAGGTTTCTGGGATTCCCTGGGATCCATGTGGAGTGGAGCTGGGAGCTATGGGTAAAGATGAGCCTAAAGGAGAAAAATCTGGCTGCAAGGGCCCTGACTGGGCACACGCATATACACACGCACACACACACACACACAAAGGGAGAATCTGGCTGCAAGGGCCCTGACTGGGCACACGCATATACACACGCACACACACACACACACACACACACAGAGGGAGGGAGAGAGAGAGAGAGAGAAGCTGTCTTGCATTGCTTCTAGTCCCCACCCTCTTATCTGCCCAATTCACTCATTCAAGTCACATTTATGGACCACATGCTCTGGATCAGGCTTTGTTGGGTGCCAGGGATTCAGTGGGAAGCAGAAAGATAAAGATGAAAACTCTCTATACCTGCTATGACTCCCAAGGCTGCAAAGACTAGGCCTTTGGAACACAGAAACCACCCTGTGGGATGCATTCCCACTCAGGGCAAACCCTGAT
>NW_007727156.1:112501-113502 GCF_000696425.1 Galeopterus variegatus | reverse complement strand
CTTATCTGCCCAATTCACTCATTCAAGTCACATTTATGGACCACATGCTCTGGATCAGGCTATGTTGGGTGCCAGGGATTCAGTGGGAAGCAGAAAGATAAAGATGAAAACTCTCCATACCTGCTATGACTCCCAAGGCTGCAAAGACGAGGCCTTTGGAACACAGAAACCACCCTGTGGGATGCATTCCCACTCAGGGCAAACCCTGATGCTCAGGGATGAGGCCTCTTACAAGGGAGCCATTGGGCTGGTAGGAGCTGTGGAACCAGAGCCTGAACCCTGAACCTGGGACAGCTGCTACCCACCTCAAGCTGTCACCCTGGGGCCATGGAGATCCAGTGTGACCCATCACTCTGGATTTTCCAAAAGAAGCACAGAATCTGGAATTTTACATGAAAACTCCCAATTTGTGTTGGCAACTAATTCAAATATTTTAACACACTACCACCAGCAACAAAAATTAATACCCTCATCTTATGAATGCTAAATGAAGTCAGATTGAAGCAGATTTGGGATCCGGTGCTTTGTCTAGTGAATGTTTTTGTATGGGTGTTATGCTGCTGGATAATTTCCTGGAATACAAAAATATATGTTTGCAACACACCAGTTTCTCATGTGAGCATTGCACCAGCACTTCTTGTATTACACAATCACAGAAAATGGTGAAAAGACTGACTATATATTCAGATTATCAGTGAATTGGAAAACAAGCTTATAGGCTTAGGAGATAAAGGTAGGGCTTATTTTATCATCTCTTCTCCATTCTCAAATACACACTTATCTTCGAAATTTAAAAAGTGCTACATATTAATGCTCAATGTCAAACAGAAGTAAAGTAGAGTACACTCTCATAGTACAATGGTAACTTGAAGGGATTCAGTTGAAAATCTGCAAGATGTTACATATATTCATATACGTGTGTGTGTGTGTGTGTGTATATATACACACACACACACACACACACAGAGAGAGAGAGAGAGAGAGAGAGAGAGAGAGAGAGA
>NW_007727156.1:42523-111858 GCF_000696425.1 Galeopterus variegatus | reverse complement strand
AAACAGAAGTAAAGTAGAGTACACTCTCATAGTACAATGGTAACTTGAAGGGATTCAGTTGAGAATCTGCAAGATGTTACATATATTCATATACGTGTGTGTGTGTGTGTGTTGTATACACACACACACACACACACACACACACAGAGAGAGAGAGAGAGAGAGAGAGAGAGAGAACTTTTATGGTACTAAAGACAGTTTAATGAAATAATAAAATGAAAGCACCTCATGCCCCCAGAAGAGCACATGAAGAAGATTCTATAACAGGTGATCTATCAAGCTAGTGTTCAGACAGATTAGTTCTCTGCCCTGTTTCAGTGGTGCTCTAAATGAAAATAATGCAATACAGATATACCTCTGTGTGTGTATGCATGCATATGCAAGATTTCCAAAGATTTATTATTTTTTCTTAATCTGTTTTCTTTAGCTTGTATTTTTCTTCATTGTATTGTCCAAAAATTCCTTATTTTTCTGAAATAAGTTATGGTTACAAATAATTTTAGTGGTTACTTTTTCTTTTCTAATAAAAAAAAATAAGACTTTTCTTCTTGGTAAAATGAAAATTTGCTGGAGAATTTTATTGGTCCAGGAAATACCAAATTCTGAAAACTGTTGCTATTGGGTTTATTTTCTGTTCTCAGACCACCTGCTTCTCCTAGGTTAAACTAAATCTTCAGCAGTGCTAACCTGCAGCTGGGCGGGGGTGCGTAGGGAACTCATCTAGGGTGAATGGCCTGATTTGATCAATCCCAATGATCACTTTACTTAATCTTCATTGTCTATTGGGAAAAATGAACTTTTGACCTGTATGTGAGCATCTTTTCTCTGAAGCTTATGGCTCCACAAATTCCTTTTTTATTAAGTTATTTTTCTGGATTTATATTTAGTTTATTCTCTCAAAGGAAAATAAAGAAAATAATGATTAAATTGTTCAATTCCTAGATGGAATTTGAAGAACGATCTATTAATTTTACACATTTCTTGACTGGAGCAAATTGTTCCGACAAACCTATCACCTAATCTCCTTCAAAGCAATGAGTTTCTCATTGACCTGCTAGGCTTCTAGCCCTAGAAAAATAGAGGGATAAGTAATCAGCTACCATGAAAATGAGTCCACAGCACTAATTTTTGAAACTCATGATGAAAGATAGCAAACAAACAGATGATTATCAATAACTATAGATTTTTACCTGTGAAAAGAATTAACAAGATGGTAAATAAAATAGTGAATTCATTAAATAAATGAGTGTAAATATGTATTAATAGTCACATAATGACAAAAGGATTAACAATATTTTTTGAATACTGGACAGGGAACAGTACAAATGTATTTAAAATGTATTTGTATTTTTGCAAAATGTAGCTTGCATCATTTCATCCATCTTATATAGATTTTATCCCATACAAATTCAACCAGCACTATCTTTTTCTCTTCACCAAGTGTCGAATGTCTTAATAAAATAAAATTAGGTCATTTTTTATGTATTCTTTTGTGTACTTGCTTTGGTTTTATTAAATGTTAAGTCATTTTAAGCACAACAAAATAAAAGATTACAATAAATATTAATGAAAAACTTAATATTTGGGAATGTACCTGACATGCAGATAAAACGCATTTTTTGGGATATATCCTTGCATATTATACTTTCTACATATTTATTTCTTCTCCATCATCATTCAAGCCTTATCAAATATATCATGAAAATGTCACTGATCTGATAAATATGGATCAATGCACAGTCAAAAATATGACCTTTGAATAAAACAAGGGAAGAAAGGGGAAAGAACCAACATTTATTGCTTATTATATGCTAGATGCCCTGCTAGGGGATATATATAAAGACATACATATATATACATACATACATATACATACAGACATACACACACACACACATATGCTCATATATACACACAATCTTTCAAAAAACCTGAGGGGGAAAAAAAAGGAAAAATAAAAATAAGAAATATAAACTTCGTTTCTCACCATAAGCTCCATCAAGTTTGAGACACTTTTGTAAGTGATGATACCAGCCATTTAATCCATCCCTGAAGAACTGAGGGTCCTGGGAATTTAACCTTGTCGAAGCAGTCTTTTTACATTACTAACTGAATAAAAATGGGTGTGCTTTAAAGTTTTTTTTAAGATTTGGAAAGAAAAATATGTCAGAAGAAGTCAAAGCAGAACTGTAAGTTGGATGCCTAATGATTTCCCATTGAAACTCTCCCCAGATTGCCCGTGTTTGATGAGAGGAATGAGCAGGAACATTGTTATGGGGGAGAAAAACTCTAGTGAAGCTTTTCCAGGCATATTTCTACTAAAACTTTGGCTACCTTTCCCCAAACATCTCATAATAAGCAGATGTTATTCTTTGACCCTCCAGAAACGCAACAAGAAAAATGCCTTGAGCATCCCCAAAACCATTGCCATGAATTTTGCTGCTGACCAGTCTGCTTTGACTGGACCTTGTCCACCTCTTAGTAGCCATTGCTTTGATTGTGTTTTGTCTTCAAAATAGTACTGGTAAAGCCACGTTTTATCTCCTGTTACAATTCTCGAAGAAATGCTTCAGAATCTTGATCCACTTGTTTAAAGTTTGTATTGAAAGCTCTGCTCTTGTCTGTAGCTGATATGGGCACCCATCAAGCAGAGTTTCCTCAGCTGTAATTTTTCAGTCAGAATTGTTTGAGTTGAGCTAATTGAGATGTCTATGGTGTTGGCTATTGTTTGTGCTGCTAATTGTCAGTACTCTACAATTAAGGCATGAAAAAGATTATTTTTTTCCTAGCAAACTGATGTGGATGTTCTGCTGCTGCAGGCTTCATCTTTAAGATCATCTTGTCCCTTCTTAAAACAGTTATCTATTTGTAAACAGCTTATTTCTTTTCAGGCATTGTCCTCATAAAATTTTGGAAAGGATCAATGATGTCACCATTCTTCCATCCAAGCTTTACTGTAAATTTAATATTTGCTCTGTTTAAATTTTAACAGAATTTATGTTGCTCTGATAGGGGATCTTTTCAAACTGATGTCTTCTCCTTCTTTGTGCCTCAAACTAGATCTTGTTCAAATATTTTATAACAAGTTAGTATGAGTTTATTTCGGTGAAAAAATTTTGAAATTCATGATTCTTTTTTTTTTTTATAACATGTATACTTTTTGAACACCCCTCATGCCTAAAAGATATGTTTAAATTATCATAATAGTATCACAAACTATCATCATTAACATAATTCATAGCAAAGAAAACCTATATTAAGAGTTTTTTTAATGCCTATTAAAACATGTTTATTATTGTAAATGGGAAATTCAATCCCAGAGTCAACCTCCTGTTTTCTGCTTTTGTCTATGATTAACTTGTATCAGACAGATTCTTCTGCCAAGACACTATTAAAGCTGGCTAAATTTAAAACAAACAAGCAAACAGCAGTTTGGAGAAATCTTAGAGCAGACCAGGAAGCCAGGATTTGAGGGGCCAAGATCCTGAAGAGACGGGAAATAGAATAAAGAAATTCTTACATTTACCACTGATTTTTCTCAGTTGGGACATTAGCAAATTTCCAGGGTATGATATAGGGGCTGAAGGGAAAGCAGCATTGCAGATTTATTTGGCTGACTCACTGAGATGGGAAAGGAAAAACATTAGAGGTCATGGTTACCATGGCAGCAGAAACTTGAGGAGCCATGTTGGGAGAAAGGGGAATCCCAGAGAAGTGAAGTGGCATTTGATGTACTCCCCCCCCCATGTCTTTGCCAGTTCCAAAGGGTAAAAAGTCAAGAAATTAGTAGGAAAATGGTTGTAAAGGTTAAAAAACTACACAGAACTTTTAACAATCTGATAATATAGTATAACAAGAAATCAACCCTCCTGTTCACCAAAAAGGAGGAGATTTGAAAGACATCACACTTTCAGTTGAGACCACTGAAAATCTATCCTGCAGTTGTACTAACCAAGTGCAAGTATACCAGCCCTGCAAAGTCTAAAACAGGATTAGAAAAGTCTGTGTCAGATAAGCGAACAGATACGAGGTTGTTGGGAGGGAGCGGGGACAGGGACGAGGGAGGGAGGTTTTGGTAATGGGCCACAATAATCAACCACATTGTATATTGACAAAATAAAATATTTTTTTTTTCAAAAAGAATCATTTGTTAAAAAAAAAAGAAAAAGAAGAAAAAAAGAAAAGTCTGTGTCAAACTGGATCGAGGTGCTCTGTCCATAATGCTGCGTGTCTAACAGAAGAATATTAAATTTTCTCTACAAGTTTTTACACACAAAATTGATACTTAGTTAAAAATTACCAAGCATGACAAGAAACAAAAATAGATTATCAAAAAACAAAGAGAAAAAATAGACAATAGAAATAAACCACCAGTGATTAAGGTTTTGGAATTATCAGAAACAAACCTTATTATGATTTTGATTTGAATGTTCAAAAACATTACAAGAATAGATGAAATGATGAAGAATTTTACCAGTGATTTGACAACTAAAATGAAACAGATGAATATTTGGGGGCCAAAAGGTAAAAATTCTGAAATTAAGTACTTGATAACTTTGTTTAACAATAGAATAAAGACACAGTGACTAGAAAATTGCTCAGTAGAATGGAGAATGCCACCTACTTCTGTTTTTAAGGTTGTTACATTTGCTTTCCATCTACTGT
Source organism: Galeopterus variegatus (assembly GCF_000696425.1). Classification (NCBI taxonomy): domain Eukaryota; kingdom Metazoa; phylum Chordata; class Mammalia; order Dermoptera; family Cynocephalidae; genus Galeopterus; species Galeopterus variegatus. The sequence continues at coordinate 107,193 of NW_007727156.1, read as the reverse complement.
GAAAGAACTTGTCGAGTTTCTCATGACTGACTCTTCACTTTGACTATCAGCATAAATATCACCTTTTCGGCAAGGCTTTCTATGATCACCCTATTTAGCAGGTCTCCTCCTACTCTATCTACTTATACATCACACTTTTCTCTTTGTTTGCTTCAAAACATCTGTTGCAAAATAATAATTAATAATAATAATAATAATAGCTAATAAAAATGATAAACATAAAAAAGTATTTTTCTCTGTAACTTCAGGCAAATTACTTAGGTTTTTTGAGTCCTCTTTTTTATACATGCAATAATGATACTAATGCACAAGTTAAATATTGTTAAAGAGTAAATGAGACAAAGCATGTAAAGCTCTTAGCTCAGGGTGAAGGCAGTTTTCACTTTATCGAATGGTAAAACAACAACGTGTTGAAGAATTGAGCCATTTGGAAAATTAACTGAAAACCCATGGACTAGTTCATCTGAGAATAGCTACATCACAGTGGAAACCATAATGCATGTGATGTCATTGGCCCTGCTCTTATTTCAACAGCTTACCTGTGTGGTGACATTGGTCTGTCAGGTTTTCAGAGGTATACATTTAGATTATTATGTACATATCATAATCTTGAGATTAAAAAAGAAAGATCCAAAGTAAATCTGATATTATCATTAAATCTGCCCATAATATAACCTCCTAATTCACTAACCATTCCATGATCTATCAAACATTCCAGATATTTTATTGTCCAGATATTGGGCATCACTTTTCTTTTGAGGTTTGGCAATGTATATTTTGAAAATATCTCTGTTTTATTGCATCTTAATAAAATAGAGAAAGATATAGAAAGGAGGTTCATGTCTGGAAGTTTGCCAAAGTCACATTGATTTTATAATTAAATGCTATTTCCTACATGAAACATTTAATTCTCCAACGCTCAGGTATTGCAAATAATATTGTCAGTTTAAAAAGAAAGTAAATCATCATTCAATTCCTTAAATAAAATATGACTGAGGTTGGCTTGAGATCAATAAAGCGATCATTTATGAAAAGAATAGCTTTTTTTATTATTCACTGTCCCAAGCAGATATATGCAGAGATAATTTTGGATTCTAAAAGTCAGGGGTCAGCAATCCTTAAAGTAAGGTCTCTGTTGGAACTAATCAACACTGCCTTTGTAGAGTGAAAGCAGCCATGGACAATATATAAACAAATGGGAAAGTTCTAATAAAACTTTATTTACAAAAACAGGTAACCAACCCATGGGCCATAATTTGCTGATTTCTACCTTAAGTGATTAAGAAATTGTTATGATGGAACATTAAAAGAATAAACAAAAGGGCCGGCCTGGTGGCGCACTGGAGAGTGTGCCACTTGGGAGCGCGGCGGCACTCCCGCCGAGGGTTCGGATCCCATGTGGAGACCGGTTCCCGCTCACTGGCTGAGCGCAGTGCGTGCGCAACACTGAGGGTTGCGATCCCTCTGCCGGTCCCCAGTACGGGCTCGACACCGAGGGTTGCGATCCCGTTACCGGTCAGTAAAAAAAGATAAAAAGGAAAAAAAAAATGAGGGTTGCGATCCCTTTGCCGGTCCCCAGTACGGGCTCGACACCGAGGGTCGCGATCCCGTTACCGGTCAGTAAAAAAAGACAAAAAGGAAAAAAAAAAAGAATAAACAAAAAAATACCTTGCCTTTTTAAGAAAAATAATTCATCACGAATCTATGACTTAAAAGAAAGAAATTTTACAGATAATCTAAAATCTAATTAAGAAAAGTAAAGGTTGATTATAACTTGCAGCAGAGACTTACTAACTGTACATATAATTCATTCTTTTTTCCCTGGACACATAAAACCCCTTGTGGTGAGGTGTGGCCATATGCCTGCATTTTAGCCAACAGAAGTGGGCAAAAGTTTTTAAATATGTGTCATTTCTAGTCCTGGGTCATAAAAATCCCCCATGGATCATCCTTACTTACTTTACCATCTGTCAGCCAGATGCACAAGATCCAGTAAAAGACTGAGACTCTAGGGGATGGAAGGAGCCTGAGTCACTAAGTGACTATAAGAAATAAAACTCTTAGACCCCTGACTGCCATCAACTGAACTCTATATGCATGATAATTAACTTCCATTTTGTTGATTCGCTGAAATATCAGAGCTGACATTTTACCAACTAGTATCAACTACAATAAAACATAACTTGGTATAAGAAAACCTAAATGTGCAGCATTGACTTAATGGATTGGCAGCAGGGGGTGAGGACACAGATCCAGTAGGCCTTACAACTTGTGAAATGAAAGCCTGGCATACATTAGAGGCAAAACCATGTGACTAAACTTGTGATTTCAGAGGAAGTGGCTGCAAAGAGTCAGAATGTGTCTTGGTTACTCTTGGCTGCCTCTAACAAAGTAATACAAAAGAGAGATGAGGTCAGGTAAACGACTGGCTGGCTTTCATGGTGAGATCTGGGGCTTGATAGTTTGGAAAAAAATGATTGTTAGAGGTCAAGTAATAAGTAAAACTGTAAAACTTAAAGAATAAATACATAAATAACTTGAATGCCAAAGGCCCAGTAAGATTTTTCAGTTGGTCCAGGTACTGAGTCTTGAACCAAATACCAGATGATCAAATTAAGGGTGTTATCTTTCCACCCAAGAGGACTTTTTCTAATAGTCCTAAATTGTCTGCCATTAAAAAAGTAGAAGAAGAGAGGAGGCCAAAAGAAGAAGGAGAGAAAGAAAGAAATGAGAGGTGAGAATGAAAGAAAGAAATCATGCTTGAGAATTATATCTAAAAAACTTTGGATGTGGTTACTGGCACATAAAACCGGCTGGCAGGAAATAACTTCAGAGTCTCCTAAGTTGTGAGACAGTTTTATTTCCAAAGAAACCACAACCTGGACTAAAAAAATATTTTAATGTTCAAGCCTTAAAACAACCTTTGGGCCCAAAGGTAGGAAGGAGACTGCAAAAGCCCTACTGTCCCCAAATACAGTGGTGATAGATATAGATTAAAACAAAACAAAACAAAAAAACTTCCCAGAGGGTTTAGCTAGGAGCCTTTGACTAACACCTCCTAGGGAGCAGAATCCAGGTTTGGACTGTCTCTCGTTCCTCTCTTTTCCAAATAGGAATCTATCACAAACATATGAAATGAACTATGAATGTTTCAAATAGACCCAATTCAAACACAGAAAAAAAGTTTTCAATTGTTACTAAACATAGAAAAATATAACAATGATAGAACTCACAAAATTCCATATATGCACGTGTGTGCATGCAGATATGTGTATTCATACATACATATACATATACATATAGCTTTTTGTTTTTAAACTCAGTATATGCTTATACTTTGTATTGTTCTAGTCCATGATTCTAATTGCAGTAAACGAAGCAACTACACTGAATGTATGTGCCAGTTGTTGGCACATGCCAGGTGCAATTTCTTGATCTGGACACCTTCTCTGGCAGTCTTCTCCATAGGACATGGAGCAAATCTTCTACTTCCGTCAGTGTTTTTGGGGGTGAATAGAGCAAACCTTCAAAATGTACTTATCAAAATCATTGGTACCAATTGCTAAATCTTGGTACCAATTCTGTTTTGTCATTCCTAATATAAAACTACCTTGTGAGTGCAACTGAGTTGGGGGGTGAATAGAGCAAACCTTCAAAATGTACTTATCAAAATCATTGGTACCAATTGCTAAACCTTGGTACCAATTCTGTTTTGTCATTCCTAATATAAAACTACCTTGTGAGTGCAACTGAGTTTTGCAATTATAGATTGCAGCATTTAAAATCTATTATTCATAAAAATAAAGCACATCAATTTAAATATGTTTGCAAATAGAAGCAAAGTAATGTATGTCAATATTTTCTTTCCTTTGCATAACAGGGGGGAAAAAAAGTTCTTCTCTAAAGTAGAAAAAAGTATATATTTCATCTTACCTACAGACTTTTAATGCAGAAAGGCACTTTTAATATTACTCATTATCTGGATATATAATATATTTTAATTCTTTTGTAGTGGTTGAACATCTTGGATAATTAAAAGTTAATGACCTGAAAAAAATAGAAGAAACTTCAGTAAGTGTGCTATTTATTTTTATCCCCATTTGGATTATATAATCAAAATAACTTATAAGTTTTATGATCACTTATTGCAAGAAAGAGTGACTTTAATTTCAGAATTCTCATATTTGAATCAGAGAATACTGGAAAACCAGGGAAGCCATGTTATATAGTATTTTATCAGTGGTATGGATACAGAAAATTATTGCAAAAAGCTAATGCATTTCTACTAAATTTTAGTAAAAAAATACACTTACACCTTTCATTTCATTTGCAAATATAAATGCAAATAAACACTCTTTAAATATGTTACAAAAAAAAAAAAGAACTGATACTGAGGTTTTTATTCTTGCATATAGCGTTGTGTTTCATTTAGATGTTTTCACAAACAAATAATCCAACCCAAATGATTATTGAGTAGTGTTGGAACGAGAGCTAAAATTTAATTCACAAAAGCATATACTTAATATTTACCAGTTGCAGTAAGAATAGTTCCAGGTAGTGAGTCACAGAAGTGTCTAACATTGTCTCTTAGAACTTTGGGCAGAAAACACTCTGGAGCTGGTCCAGAATTCACTCTTTCTCTCATCTATATTCTTTCCTTTAGTTGTGGTTTAATGAGCTCAAAAAGCTAAAGATGGCTAAGTGGCTGTAAAATGAAGTTGGCTAATTTTTAGTTTCAAAATTTTCGGTAGCTTTTAAAAGTCACCATCTTTGTAAAGGCAAATGAGAACAAAGAAGAAACATCGCATGGACTTAAAGCTCATTTCATACAACCATGACAAAGGCTAAAGAAAGAAAAGCTTTATGAATAGAGTGCAATAAGAAAAGTAAAGGCAAGGATGAATGTATACTTACCTTACATGCCATATGACAGTGCACCACGATCTTTGACAGGTGATAAAGACACAACTTGGCACAATCAGCAATTATTTTTGGCACCTACAAAAGAGGTAGTGAAGCAGAAAAATCCATCCAAGAATTAATCTGTGGCTGCACAACAGCAATGCTTCATCATCTCCAGTTTGTGACTCAAAGCACAGTAAGGTATAAGGAAGTTCCTTAAATATCAGACCATCAAAATGAATTTTTAACAACTGAGCAAAGAGCAGGTGGTAATAAGTAACATATGTTATCACAGGTACATATTTTTTCATACATTTTATTTTTACCTTTAATAGCCTCAATAAAAATAAATTTGCTGGCAAAATATCTTGTACACATTTTATTGCATGCAACCCTAAATAATTTTATAGTTTTCAGTAGTATAGCTTTTGTTCCAACAGCATATAGGTAAAGCTCCTATTTGGAACACAGGCATGGAAGCGAAGCCATGTGTCTCGATCACTCTTATCATGACTAATTAGATATTGCCTCCATTTTTCAGTTTCCACAAAGGTGAATACTTATACATATGTATGAGACGTACTGCCCGTAGTGGTGCCCTGCATACATTTTCAGGAGAGATAATCAAATTACTTCCTATTGACAACCCTTGGCCTAATTTTAACCAAGTGCTTTGGTGTTTCAACTTGATATTTAGTAACACTTTTAAAGAAAATAGAAAGAATAAGAATTACTTTTAGCAAGAATTTATGGAATCACAAATATACACTGTGTTCATACAGTAGGTGGAAGGATATGGCATTCATATTTTTTTCATATTATATTTTAATCACACTTCATTAAAAATCATTTCCTTTTACAAATACTAATCAAGTGTTATATCTTTTTTTTTTTCTTTCTTTTTCTCTGAGTGAGTGAATCATTATTGCTTTAGGTGACATGACAATATTCATCCCTCAGGATAAAACCCAATAACCAATTTATACACAGTTTTCCACTTATGCATTTAATTGCACTATTAAATATTGCGGGCTCTGCTGCACTTGATTTTTCTTAAAATTACGTAGAAAATATTGATTTGTTTAACCACTGATATTCAAGAAATTAAATGTTTAATATATGTCTTCCTCATTTACAATATTTTTTTAAGTTAGCACATGTTTATTATACTCCCAAATTACTTTTCTTTGTTTTTCTCAACCATCCATCATTTAGAATTCTTTATAAATATAAAGAAACCAACAACTCAAAAATATCTTATGCAATGTTGTCTAATTCCTTGGACTTGCACTTCAGTGTTTGTGTGAGGACTACGAACTCAGCCAAAAATGCAGGATAAAATCTCACATTTCTTCATATGTGAGTCTTACCCAAATCAATTGAAACTGCTCAAGGGTAATCAAGTGTACAACTGGAGTTAATAATTTTCATTTAGCTGTAATATCATTGCTCTCTGACTGCTGGCTTCTTGCCTTGTGCATTATGTATTTTTATTATGCTTAGCTTGCTTAAAATCATAAATTTGAATCACTTGTAACTGAATATCCTAACTAGAAAATATTCACTCTTCACCCTCATCTTGACCTTAGTCTCTGGCTTATTATATTCAGGCTTCATTTGTCTTCCCAACTAACTCGGACCGTGTTTTAAATAAAATTCACAACCACCCTAAGACTCCTCATCTCTCACCTCTGTCTTCTCACCAAATCCTTAAGAAGCGTGGCCTCTTCCTCTCCATTAGCCAGCTGCTGAGTATTATTGAAGCAAACTATAATTTCAGTCAGTTGCACCGTCCAGAAATTCATGCTGTATAACCAAAACTACTGTTTGGCACTCTTAATGATGCTCTGTAAGGGCAAGATTTAAGGTTATCTGTTCTCCGCTATTTTAGCCCTAATGCATGGGTGGGACAGAAAATCCTAGTTAGTAGATGCTTGGTAAATATTTGATAAATGAATAAATTGCAAATGCTCAAATCATGCCCATTTCTTTTCTATTTCCACCACCCCTCACTTTCAAGACCATTCAGTATGTGCTCTCATTTCTTCTTTTCACTTTAAACCATAAATGTTTTGTGATGAGAGAAGTTAGGATTAGTCCGCTGGAAAACTTCCAATTTCCCAGCTACATTTTTCAACACACCCTCTACTTGTGCACATGCATTTATATTTCTCTTTTCCATGTCTGGTCTCTTAAGAAAGGCAAACGTCTAAGACTGTGTAAGGCTATCCCATTCAATGTTGTCTTCACTTTCATTTTTTTTTTCACTCTTAACTCCATAGAAGCAGATGACTATAAGAATTATAATGTAGTTTAGAGGTCCTCTGGTTCATCTTTCTCATTTAATCAGTGAGGTAACTGAGGCACAGAGGACAAAGTGGCATTTTGGAGGTCATGGACAAAATAGTTGCAAAACGAAAATCATAAGGTGTATTCCTAGGTTCTCCTTACTATGCCACTATGATTGTCCCTTTTTATTCTCCTATTTTTCTTCTGTGTTTTTGAAAGAACGTCTCATCAATTCTACAACAAACCCAAAGAAGGAACATATAGGCACAGCCTCAACAAATAAAGAAGCTTTTATCTAGGGGTGAAGGCAGAAAATAACTAACTTAAAAGTAAGCAGTCCAGAAAGCCTGGAATCCATGAAGACTGGATAGTGGAATAGATAGCCAATATAAGAGCCAAATTTTAAAGTTCGTTTAAGCCATACTGAAGAATTGACATTTTTTTGAAGACATTAGAAAGCCATCAAAGTATAGTAAAGTGGTAAAAAGAGCATATTATTTGTTTAGATAGAAGCCCCTGAGAGCTGTGTAAGAGATAAAATGGAGTAGAGAGACTATATGCCACTTATCTATATTTACAAGTTTCTTGTCACTATTCTAACAGATGATCATAATTATAATTATCTTTAAATAAGAAATTATTTTCTCTGTTAAAAACATTTGAACATTTAAAAGTATTTTTTAAAAGTATAAAACTGTTTAATAATCTACAGATAACAATGCTGAAATAATTACAACAAGAGTGTGAAAAATGTTAATGTTTTTCTTCTTTGGTTATTTAAGAAATAATATGGTTTCATGCAGATATAATAATATGTAAATTTATTTTTGAACAGTTCAAGTAAACAGACCCATCTGCTTTTTCTGTGTTATGCAGTAAAATTTTGCTATCATTTCTCTCTTCTTATGAGATGACTTTGCTTGTAAGGAGCATGTATGGGACATCTCTAAGGTATTCCTCTAACACCAAATCCTGAATTAATCTCTTGTTTTCTCCTTCCAATTTCTAGTCTCTTCTAAGAAGTAAAGTGTGAAGTATTCTACATTTTTAAATGGTTGATGTAAGCTGAATTCTGTTCTCAATCAGAAAATAACCTCATTTCTGATGCCAACTTAATGTCAAGTGAAAATTCAGACCTTCTCCAAACTGGCCCTTGTACTGGCCTCTAGTACTCAAACTCATAAGAGTACAATTCAAATATGAGAGTAATATCTTATTCTCAAATGTGGCTGCACATCAAAATTATTTGTACAGCTTCTTAAACATGCAGATTTCTGGGCCCCAAGAAAGACTTAAGGGAAAGGGATCTCCATGAGTGGAGCAAGGAAATCTGTGTACTTAACAATGCAGGAAGCAACAGCCTAAATTGGGCATAGGCATCCCTTCCCTCTCCTGGTAGAAACTCAGGGTGGGACATGAAGGTGACAATTCCCATCCTAGGTCACTTTAGGCTGGTGACTCTTGCCCATCCCCAACCACGTTCCTGGGCCAGAGATTGCAGTCTTTTAGAGACTGCCCAACCTCTGTGGACTGGAGTGGCAGGCCATGAAAAAAAGATAGGCATCCCTTCCCTCTCCTGGTAGAAACTCAGGGTGGGGCATGAAGGTGACAATTCCCATCCTAGGTCACTTTAGGCTGGTGACTCTTGCCCATCCCCAACCACGTTCCTGGGCCAGAGGTTGCAGTCTTTTAGAGACTGCCCAACCTCTGTGGACTGGAGTGGCAGGCCATGAAAAAAAGAAACTTCTTCCACCCTAATTGTCTCAGCTGTTAGGTCAGGAGTCAGAGCCCTGGGGACATCTATGAAGGGCAGAGAGAGCAGGACATCAAATTGCAAGTTAAAAACACCGTGACAGGTCAAGAGAGAGACTGTGGAAGAAAGAAAAAGGATTTTTATACTTTAGTCTATTTTTTTCCCAATTTATTTTTCATTGTGATAAAATACGCATAAAATTTACCATCTTAGCGATTTTTTTTCATAAGCACTCAATGAATATTGTTTATTATTATAAAAGTGAGTTCCTGCTTTATATGAAGTTTGTAATTTCTCACAATGTCTTTTCACCATCTTCCCCCTTATTTAATTGGAAAAGACAAGACCATTTTTATGAAAGCCTTGTAGAATACTACTCTTTTTACAATAATTATTCAGGAGCTTAAAGTTCAGTGGATAAAATATTCCTCATTCTTCAATCTTTCCTGTTGTATATTCCAATGCCCTAGCACTTTATGCTAAGAGTAATAAGCCAGTCATGAAAAGACATTTACTATATGATTGCATTTAACTGATGTACTTAAATAAGTCAAAATCAGAGACAAATTGGAATGGTGGATGGCAGGGGCTTGAGAAGGGGGGAGTGCGGAGCTACTGTTAAGGGACCGCTAAGAAGTCCCTTTCTTAGTGATTTTTAATCGTACAGGTTAGTTAGAAAGAGACATCCTAGCGGTTTTTAAGTGTACAGGTTAGTTGTATTAAATACATTCCTAATTTTGTAAAAACACCACCATCCATCTCCAGAACTCTTTTCATCTTGTGAAACTGAAATTGTACCCACTTAACAGTAACTCCCCACTCCTCTTCTCAAGCCCCTGCCATCCACCATTCTAATTTGTCTCTGATTTTGACTTCTCTAAGTACCTCATTTAAGTGCAATCATATAGTACATGCTTTTTCGTGACTGGCTTATTACACTTAGCATAATATCCTCTAGGTTCATTCATGTCATAGCACGTGTCAACATTTCCTTCCTTTTTAGGCTATTTCACTGTATGTATATATCACATTTTGCTTATGTATTAATCCATCAGTGGAAACTTGGGTTGCTTCCATGTTTTAGCTATTGGGAATAATACTGCTATAAACATGGGCATACAAATATCTCTTCAAGACACTGCTTTCAATTCTTTTGGGTATAAACCCAGAAGTGGAAATGTTGGATCATATGGTAATTCTACTTTTAATTTTTTGAGGAACTGCCATACTGTTTTCCACAGCAAGTGCACCATTTTACATTCCTACCAACATTGTACATGTGTTACAATTTCTCCACATCCTTACCAGCACTTGCTTTTTTCTAGATTTTTTTTTGATAGTAGCTATCCTAATGAGTATGAGGTAATACTTCATTGTAGTTCCCCCCCCCTTTAAAAATGTAATTGATTATACATGTTCGTAGGGTACAGAGTTGAATATCAATACCTATGTACAATATGTGATGATCAACTCAGGATAATTAGCATGTTCATCATTACTAAGCATAAGCGTGCTTTGTGTCTATTAACCAATTTCTCACCAACCCTTCTCACCCTACCCCTTTCTCACATCTAGTAACCACATTTCTGTTCTCTCCTTCTGAAAAAAGTTCAACCTGTTGTTATGATTGCTTTCTCTCTCTCTCTCTCTCTCTCTCTCTCTCTCTCTCTCTCTCTCTCCTTACATATTTTTTTAGCTCCCCCCAGTTAGCTCACTTGGGAGATCATGGTGCTGGTAAAATCAAGGTCAAGGATTCAGATCCCCATATTTTCCAGCTACCAAAAAACACACAACATTCTTGTAGTTTTGATTTGCATTTTCCTAATGATTAGTGATGTTTAGCATTTTTTCATATGCTTATTAGCCACTTGATATCTTCTTGAAGAAATATCTATTCAAGTCTTTGCCCATTTTTGAATCAGGTTGTTTTTTTTGTGTGTGAGGTTTTAGGAGTTCTCTATATATTCTAGATATTAACCCTTTATCATATATATGATTTGCAATACATTCTCTCATTCTGTGGGTTGCTTTTTTACACTGTTATTATCGTCTTATGATTAACCTTTTTTTTTTTCAATTTTCATGAAATCGAGTTTGTCTATTTTGTTGCTGTTGTTGCTTGTGCCTTTGGGGTCATATCTAAGAAAGCACTGCCAAATTCAGTGTTATGAAGCTTTTGCCCTATGTTTTCTTCCAAGAGTCTTGTGGTCTTAGATCTTACATTTAGATCTTTGATCTATTTGGAGTTAATTTTTGTATATGTGTTAGATGAGGGTCCAGTTTTATTTATTGTGTGTGGATATGCAGTTTCCCTAGCACCGTATATTGAAAAGACTTCTTTCCACCATTGGATGGTGTTGGCACCCATGTTAAAAATCATTTGACCATATATGTGAGGGTTTATTCTGGGGAGGAGGTGCAACAAAATGGCCCCCTACCTCTTTGTCCGAACCTCCATGATTAGAGGCAGCAATCAAGGTTCAGAGCACAGACTCCTGATATTTAGAAGACAAGGTCGGGCTGGCCCCGTGGCACACTTGGGAGAGTGCGACGCTGGGAGCGCAGTGACGCTCCCACCGCAGGTTCGGATCCTATATAGGAATGGCCGGTGCGCTCACTGGCTGAGCGCGGTGCGGGCGACACCAAGCCAAGGGTTGCGATTCCCTTACCGGTCATGAAAAAGACAAAAAAAAAAAAAAAGAAGAAGAAGAAGACAAGGTCCTTTTCTGCCCACACTGGCTCCTACAAGCTGTGTGTAAGTTGCTCCAGGGTCATATTCACAGTTGCCTGCCACAGGGCTGGAGATCAAAAATAGGTGACTGCTACTGTGGTAAGAGCTGTAATTATCCAAAATTAACTTCAAGTCTCCATCCAAGCCTTCTCTTGGAAGATGCAAGTCTTCAATACACTCCAGAGTTGCAATATAGTTATGACAGACAGATTCTGCCAATGTAATTGTTGTCTAAGTAAGGAGACAGATTTTGGGGACTTCCTACTCTATCATCTTTGAGAGTCTTAGTACTTTTAATGATGTTTTCCCCTTCATTTTGAAAAAGGACCCCCACATTTTCATTTATCAGTGTACTATGAAATTTACATAGTCAGCCTGCCTGGCTCTGATCATGCAATAATTTCCAGCTGGGTCTTTTGCGAGCACAACTTTCAGAGTTATGGCTCTAAGTTTTGGGGGGTAACTTTCATACAGCACCTATGGCAGCACTAACAATGACAGAATAACTTTCTACTGGTCAATTAACTCAATTATCCATTGGGGAATGAGGGAGCTATATTGCTTTTCTCTAGTGGCAATTTATCTAAATAAATTGTATTTCTCTAAAATAGCTTATATAAAAAAGACTTTTAGTTAATATATAGCAATAGTAATATATATATAGCAGTTCTTCAAAGTTTTAGAACTTGTAAAGTCATCTTATCTCAATGCGTGTTTCATAAAAGGGTATTGCCTTAAGAGGTATGACATACACAAAAGAAAGATTCTCCAGCTTTTCTTTGTTCAGAATAGTCAGTCTTTAATATGCTAACATGCTTTGTGATTTTCCAAAATGGAGACAGGCTAAGTATATCTTCACTTTTAAGACCTACATTTCATACCCCTCATGTTGACATTTAGAAATCAAGACCTATCAAAAATTCCATGTACATTTACTGTAATATTTCCATTTTAAAACTGTTTTTCTATGATTGTCTTATGATTAATTCATTTCAGTTTTCTTAGAGTACAATTTTCAAACAGTAAAATTCACCCTATTTAGTGTACAATTCTGCAAGTTTTGAAAAACATCTAATTGTGAAACCAACAGTACAATCAAGATACAGAACAAAATTAACCCGTATTTCTTTATAGTCAATATCTAGCCTTCTTTCATTTAGCATAAAGCATTTGAGATTCATCCATGTTGCTGTGTAGAGACTTAAGGAAAGAGCTTTGTGCCTGGAAATGGGCAAGCATATTCTTCGACTGGGATTTTAGTGTGTGGTTTATGTTAATCTTGTCAGGAATTGAACCGTTTTTGGGTTGGATTATTATTTTTATCCTCAGTGCACCACAGGTGTCAGACTTCTCTAGTTTAACTTATATTTTGAATGCAAACTCCTTGTCCCTTTCTCCAAACTAGACGGTTCTTACTTATTATTCAGTGTTTATTGGCCTCATGTTGGGGTGTAGAGGAAGATCTCCGTTGACTTGACTTAGCCCAGTCTTAACCCACTGTATTTGGGTTTCAGAAGTGAAGAATTCTGAGTGATTTTCCCCCCTCCTAACCTTTAACTATCTGGCCCAGGATGTACTTGTACCTCTCCCCACACTCGCTGCCTATCATAGAGAGGATTTTTCTGCTCTCTTCCCCTAGCAGCAGTGGGCTTCCACCAGTGCCAATGGGATGACAGTGTTTGCTGCCTTCCCCCAGCATGTTAGGGCTTTAACAGTTATTTGTATTTTGAATTCAGCAGTAATTTGTATTTTCTTAATTTGTTCTTTAGGAGAGATGGATTCAGGTAGGGTTTTGTGTCTTTCGGACAACAGCTGCTGTTCCTGTCCCTCAGGACTGTACCAGGAGGAATGCTTCCTCTGGATTTTTGTCTTGCCCAAATGTTTCTTATGAGCACTTGGTCCATGGAGAAGACCCCTTGAAAGGTAGTTAATTCACCTTGTGTCTATACTCTTAGGGCTCTTATCATGCTAGACCATGCTCAGACTTTAGCAATTTGTTAAAATTTTAGCCGAATTCTTATCAGTTTGTATGGTGCTTGGAAGAATCTGCTCCAGGTAAGTGAGTACCTTTCCCCTTGGGAGAGTCTGTATTTGCATGGATTTTGGGTTATTTGGTTGCCTGATATTCTCAGCTCTCTATTGTTACCGTAAGGATGGGAGCAATATCCCTTTTAAGCTTTTTACGTCTTCTGAAAAAGCCAGAAGTCTTGATTGAGTTTTTTAACTAAGGAATTTAGCAGTACTTTGTATTTTCTTAATATTTCCATCTCTGAAATAATTTTGAGAGACTAGTCTGCTGAGGAATATATTTAAGACTTTATTTTACTCTTTATGGGATTTTGCTTTTAGACAAAAATATTATAATGGTAGCTTATCCTAATGGCGATTCATATAAATTCTATATTAATGTAAAAAATAGAACTGGTGTTTTTTTTAAATTTTATATTTAAAAAAATATAGAATTTTAAAATTTTTCCAAAGTGGGGGAGGGAAAGGGTGCAGGAAAAAGTAATTTATGAAAAATATGGTATTTAGTAAGAAGATAGCATCCTGCTTGCTCTTGACTAGTGGTAAACTACAGCCAAGCCAGCTGCACTGAAACATGCTCTGTTAATACATTTCTGCTGCTTATAACAAAATACTTGAAACTGGGTGATTTATAAAGAAAACAAAATTAATTGCTTACAGTTTCAGAGGCTAGGAAGTCCAAAGTCCAGGGAACATATCTGGTGAGTCTTTTTTGGTGGTGGTTTTACAGCAATGAAGGGGTCTCACATGGCAGAAAATGGCAGAGCAGAGCGAGAGAAAACCAACCTCCTCATTCACTCTCCTTTTAAAGCCCTCAGGAACACACCCCTGACCACCATTATTAATCCATTCACTACTGCACAGTCCTACAATCTGATCACCTCTTCAAGGCCCCACCTTTCAATTACCATAATAGGATTTCCCACCCTCAACAGGTACAGTGGGGATTAAGCCTCAATGAGATTGGGAGGACATCCAATCTATACAGCTCATGTGGTAGGGCAAGTTTTGACATGAGAAATGAAATGTGGCTGTATGTAACTTTGGTACAGCAAGGATTTCCTTTTATTGTAATAAGGTAAATTTTTGCTTTGGGATTCCTCTTTCCTGATGGACTCCTCAGAAGAGGCACACTGCTTAACACACAGAGTTACTGTTGCATCCCCAGGACAAACAAGGGAGGCACGAATGGTCCTGCTCACTCTGTTTTTAACCTCATGTTTGTCTTCTGCACAGCATGTTGCAGTTTTGATAGTAAGCTAAAGCAATAGTTACCTTAACCAAATTGAGTCATTACTTAAGCTTGCTCTCAACATTGGACCAACCCAGCTCACATGCATATATACTTTCAAATATTTTTGTAACTAAATTTTAGTAGACTTTTCATTATTTCATTAGTAGACATTATCATTAAAAGAAATGATACCAGGCAAAGTACCAAAAATTGGTAATAAATTAATAAATTATTTTTTAATTCTAAATTCTTTTGTGTGTGTGTGATTTCCTTGCAATGGCTAAGCTGATACTTAAATATTAAACGTAATAGCAATTTGATTCGGATTTTATTTATGTTTTAGCTTTCTCAAAATCCAAGCTTAAATAAAATGTTTTCAACCTGTCTGCCTTCTATTATACCTGATAAGTGCTGAAATAAGACTACACACACACACACACACACACACACACACACACACACACACACACACACACACAAAGGTATTTCAAAAAGTTCATGGAAAGATTCATATTGTCTCATAATTCTGTTTTCCTTGAACTTTTTGAAGTATACTAGTGTGTCTATGTGTGTGTGTATACACATATAGTCTATAAGTGCATTGTATAGGGATGTGCTGTTTTTGTTTCAAGGCCTATAGAACTTGTCTTCAGTAGTTCTTACTCTGTGCTTATTAATCTTGGCTTTGAATCTCTGAACCTGTAAATAGAACATACTCGGTCTCTTATCCTTCTGGGGCAGAAGTTCTTCACCTCTTTTTGACTTCTGTGTCATTTAAAGACTCTCTAAGGGCTGCTGCAAAATGGAGAGAGTTTTTACTTCTTTGGAGGAAGGAGTCTCTTTGCTTTTGAAAGCTAATTTCCAATTGCTGAATATCATGTCATGCCATAAATAATCCTATGTACAGCCTGAAAATCATTACTAAGAAAGTTGTCACCCATGTCCTAGAGTATATACATGGCAAATTTTATACAGCCTTGTTTATTAATAAGATCAGCATCAAAGGAACAATCATGATCCCAATAATATTTTCATATTGAACATTTTTTTTCTTTCTATAATCTTAATAAAATGAAAAGAACTCAGGCTTTAATTGCTGAAAGTGTATAATATTTCTACTATTAATTCACATATTCTGCAAGATTATGAGGTTGTGTCCCTTTGTAGATGGTATTTGGCAGATTTGAGTCTTGCTTTGTTTGTTTTTCATATTATTTGAATTTTTGCTAATGTGTAAGAGTTAATAATGAAATTATATTTCATGCCTACAATGCAAAATTGGTTTTTTGAACTTTATATTTAGGATGAATATATATTAACAAATAAACAAAAAGACTGGTATTATTGTTCGTTGAAGCTGACTTGTGACAGAACTTTTTGATGCCAAAGATAACACTACAAACAAACACTGAATAGTCTCTATAATTAAAAGCCAGTGATGCATCTCTCTTGTAGTGTTCATTGCTTGTAAGTAAGTGCATGACTTGATTATATGATCGCTTTAGGTCTTTACAAGTACAGTATATATCTTATGATTTGGTTTACATCACGGCCTCTGTGTGACTTCAAGTTTTTAAAAAATGTTTTATTAAATCTGCTTCTTTCCTTTTGCCTCTATTTTTATATTGGGTTTACAGAAATACCAATGGTGTAATCTTTAGTAATGCACAGAGATACATGAGTAATGTATTATGTCAAATTAACACAAAAAGTCTAACATTATTTATTCCTCCCCATAGTTCATTTTAATTAAAAATGTATTCCTAAATACTTCCTTGATTAGGGACTAATGCTCTATTAATTTGAAACACATTTACTGAGAACAGAGTAAATTCACAGAGAGGAACTGACATTACATGAAACATAACTTATCACCCTGAAGAATACATTATGCCGCTGTTCACAATGCACACAGGTTTTCCATTATGCATTAAAATGCACAATATGAGCATAATGACAGATTTGGGGAAAAGCCTGTAGCAAAGGAAACTCATGAGGGATACCGTGCAGGTACGTATGCTAATAGCAGAAAAACATTTACAGTTTGCAATACCAAGAGATAAATAAGCTTGATGGATGAATAGATGTTCCACTGAAATGTTTTCTAAAATAAAGTCATGGATTTCTCAGTGACTAAAAGCTTACATCAATTTATCAGTGACTCTCTTAAAATTCATTGAATACCAATTGTGTGTTAAATACTAAAAACTTTAGGAAAAGTAAAAATGCTAGATAACCAATTCCTTCCATCAGGGTGTTTACAATCAATTTAAAAAGTCAAAACAGCAGTACCCAACAATCATAAAATATTTACAAATAAGCATTTACAAAGTACAAAATTTTTTCAAAAATGATTTACTAAGAACTCAGAGTAAAGAGATGGGTTTTAAGCTAGAATATAAAATTCAGCAAGAGCTTTCTATCGAGAGAAGGAACAAAACTATTCCAGTTATAGTAATGCCCAGATCAAATATACAAGTGAGTAGAGTGAAAAGACATGTTACAAAAAATGTGTTTTGTTAACTGGAAAAAGGTATTTGAGTATCAGTGGAAATAGGCTAGATGATGTGGGGAATGCATAGCTGGAATATCATGATGATAACTGATGATATTTTTACCTTAAAATCAGACTAAGAATCATAATAACTGTATTGATAGCAATACACTACTGTCATACTAAGTAATTTGTATAACTGAAAAGTACTACTCATATGAACACAACCAATAAAAAATTTTGGATGCCCTAGCCCAGGAGTGTTTGACAAACAGCCTCTAATATGCAACAGTAACATTATTTCCTTAGGTCACTTATTAAAGATGAGATGAGAGATAAGAGGAGTGAAGAAGTCTCAGCTAAAGCATACCCATTGCAAAAAGTATCTCACTACACTCAGAGTGACATTATGCTATGTTAAGGAATTACAGTTTCCTTGAAAATCTCTACTGAACAGTAAAAAACAGATTATTGGCAGGATAAGATAGACGGAGTAAGTCATTTTCTGACTCTGAATTGGCGACACAAAATCATCTTGTATTTACTATGCAAGTAGCCTCAGCCGTACTTGTATTTTATTTTGTTTTGTTTGGATTTGCTTTTAAATTAAAGAGTGTAAACATATTTTATAATGATGATCAAAATAATTTAAATGTTGTTTCAATAAAAATAAAAAATTCAAATTCCTTCTCTTACCATATGCACACACAAAACTCCTAAGGTAGATACAGGTACCTCCAATTCAGAATTGAGAAAACTGAAGCTTGAAAGGTTTAAGTAATTTGCAAAGAAAAACAGCCAGAGTATAGAAATCAGATATCAGTTGCGTGTCTTTCTGATTCCAAACCATAGTCTGAAATAATTATAGAATTCAAAAAGGTGGTGAAAGAAAGAAAGGAGGAAAGAAGACAGTAAAAAGATGAAAACAAAGAGAGAAAAGAAGGAAGGAAGGAAGGAAGGAAGGCATGTAAACGAAGGAAGAAAAGAAAAAAAATAAATAAATAAACTAGTCATACTTCCGAATTGTTGGTTGGAGCTTATGTTAACTGGGATATGAAGTAAGCGATTTTATCAAAAGTTATGTTACAAAATACATCCACTGTGCCTCATCTTTCACCAATACTACACTGTCTTGGTTATTGCGGCTTAATAGTAATACTTGAAAACAGGTACTGTGAATTGTCTCTATTTTTTTCAGAGTTGTTTTGACAGTTCTACTTGCTTCACTTTGCCATGTAAATTTTAGAATCAGCTTGCCAATTGTACCAAAAAAAACGCAAAACAACAACAACAACAACAAATGACAGTTTACATTATATGTAATTGTGATGGACTAAATGGTCTACCTGTTGGAGCGAGCAGTACTGAAGCCACCTTGTGACCTAAAATGGCATGGGCTTGAAAAGATTTTAAAAGAACGTAGTTTTTTTTGTTTTTTTGTTTTTTTAAATCAGGTTGAAGAAACTCCCTTCTAGTTCTTGTGTGCTGTGAATTTTTATAAAAAATGGATACTGAATTTTCTCATTCTTTTTCTTGCATTTATTGTTTTTCTCATTGAGTCTGTTGAAATGATGAATTTTATCACCTGATTACATCGCTATCTGCTTGGTTGCTGAATGTTGAATCAAACTTGCATTCCTGAGATCATTGCTAATTAGTAGTGATATACTGTCCTTTTTATATATTGTTGCTCTAAATTTGCTAATATTTTGTTGGTACTATTTGCATCTATGTTGAATAAGAACATGACTTTGTAGGTTTATTCTTTTATAATACACTTGAATAATTTTGCTATTGGAGTAATAATGGTCACAAATAACTTGGGAAGGGAAGAGCTTCAACAAATGATATTTTCTGGAAGGCTTTGTATACAAATAATATAATTTTTTCTTTAAATGTTTGCAAGAATTTGTTATAGAAGCTATCTTGGCCTGTTTTCTTTGTTTGCTTGTAGTAAGTTTTTTAACAACAAATTCAATTTATTCAATCAGCATAGGAATATTCCTACAAATATTCTTAGTTATCTATACTGAATGAACTGTGATAGTTTTTTTTTTTTTTATTTCGAGGAATTTGTAATTATATCTTGGATGTTAAGTTTATTGACATGACATTAACTGTAATATTACTTTATTTTTCTTTTATATCTTAAGGATTTATAGCAATCTATCCTTTTTCATTCTGCATATTGGATATGTACATCTTCTATCTTCTTGATAAATCTGGCTGGGTATATCTATTTGTTTGATATTTTCAATCAACTTTGATTTTCTTATTTTGCTCTATTTCTTTCTGTATTCAATTTTACTGAATTCTGCTCTTAGCTCTTATATTTATTATTACCTTATTTATGGTTTATCTGGATTTAACTTCATTTTCTATTATTATTCTTATGATGATAGATTAGATCATTGATTAGAGAACTGTCTTCTTTTCTAATATAAGCATATAATGTTATAAATTTTCTCTAAATATCAATTTATCTCCATAAGACAAAAAGATACGTTGTATTTTCATTTTCATTTAATTCAAAATATTTTCTAATTTCTTGTGTGATTTCCGTTTTAACCCATGGGTTATTTATAAGTATGTTATATAATTTTAAAATATTTCTGTATTTTCTGGATATCTTTCTGTTATTGATGCTTAGTTAAATTTGGGTGTGGTCATAACAAATACTTAAATATGTTGTGTTTTGGGTTCTCTTGGTGAATGTTCCATGTGTACTGTCATAATCTGCTTGGGCTGCTATAACAAAATACCATAGACTTGGTGGCTTAAATAACAAACATCTATCTCTTATGTTTCTAGAGACTGGGAAATTCATGATCAAGGTTCTAGCTGACTGGGTGTCTCGTAAGGGCTCTCTTCCTGGGTGCAGATGGCTGCTTTCTTGCTGTGTCCTAACATAGCATAGAGAGAGGAAGATATCTCTCTTCTTCTCTACTCCTTACCAGGGTACTAATCTCATCATAGGGGCTCCAAACTCATGACCTCATCTAAACCTAATTACCTCCTAAAGGTCCCCTCCTCCAAATACCATCACATTAGGGATTAGGGCTTCAACTTCTGAATTTGTTGGGACACAAGTATATACAGTCTATGGTATTTGGTTTAAAAAAAAAGTGTACTATATTTTAAAATTTAAATGAATTGTTTAAAATTAAATGAATTGTTTTAAAAATTATGGTTAGGTAAACTTGACTCATAGTTTTGTTCATTTTAAAAGAACTTCTTGTTGATCTCCTACCTTCTTGTTCTATTGAGAGAGATGTTGAAATCTCTGATTAAATTTTGGATACGTCTATTTCTTTTCTCAGTTTCATCAGTTTTTGCTCATGGAATTTTGAAATTCTGCTACAGAAATACCCATTTAGGATTGTTGTGTTAAAAAAAATCACCTTTTTATTACTATGTAATATCTCCTTTTATTCCTGCTAATATTACTTGTTCTAAAGTCTATTTTAGTTTATATTAATATAGCCACTACAATTTTCTGTTGATTAATGTTGACAAGGTATACCTCTTTTCTAGCTTTTGCTTTTAGCTTATCTATGTCTTTATATGTAAAGTTGCTCTTTTGGGGGGCAGTATATAGTTAGGTCTTGCTATTTTATATCTGGTCATATTTGTCTTTTAATTACTGTGTTTATATCATTTGTGTTTAATGTAATTTTTAATATGGCTAGGTTTACATAACCTGATATTTGTTTTCTGCTGGGTTCATTTTTCCTTGTTCCTTTTGCCTATGTATAGTTCTGCTTTCAGATTAATTTAGTTTATTTTACGATTTTATGCTATCTACAATAATGGATAATATTTATAACTACTATTTTTATTTTAAGCTGTCCTTTGAGGTTACAGTATTTAACTTTAATTGCAGTTTAACTTCAAATAATTATATCATACTAAGTACATTATGAAGGAACAAACTTACAACAGTGTATTTCTAATTTCTTTCTCTTATTTTTTGTTACTATTGTCATATACTTTTACATATTCAATAAACCCGTAATGCTGCCATTTTTGCTCTAGACACTCAATTACTTATAGAGTTATTTAAAACTCCATTTGTTTATTATTCTAGTGTTTCTGTACTCTAACAAACATATTCTTCTTACACTCCTGCATGCTGCCAATAATCTGTTCTTTTTAAATTCTACCAAAGATGGGCCAGTGCTCACTCCTTATCTCTTCTTGAAGAGGCTTATCTTCCCTTAGATTTCAAGCATTTTATTTACTTTGCATCCTTTTTCTGGTGGGTTTATTAAAACTTATGGTTTTGTAGTTTCTCTATTTTTTCTTGTTAGAATAGTAGCAATGGTTTTTTTTTTTTCATTTTTCTACGTTCTACATAGAATCAGTCTACTGGTAATTTAATTTTTTTTTTCTTTTTCCTTTTTTTTTTTTTGTCTTTTTTTTTTTTTCGTGTCCAGCAACGGACCGCAACCCTCAGTGTCGCGCTCGCACTGGACCGGGACCAGCAACGGGATCGCAACGCTCGGTGCTGCGCCCGCCCCTCGCTCAGCCAGTGAGCGGGAACCGGTCTGTATGTGGGATCCGAACCCTCGGCGGGAGCGCCGCCGCACTCCCAAGCGGCGCACTGTAGCAGTGCACCACCGGGCCGGCCCTACTTGTAATTTAATTTTAATGGAGTAGAGTTGCCAAGGTAAAAGGTATTAATTTTAAGACATTACTTAGTGCATTATGTATACACTGTAGAGGAAATGAATTAATTTGTTATTCTAAGTTATAATTAGATTTTATGGAATATTCCATTTTAAATGGAGTGTTTTATGGTTTTGTCACTTAATTATCTGTGATCTCTAATGTGAATAGGTCATTTTCAATTGATAGAGGTTACTGAATTGAATTGTCAGTATAGTATAAATACACAGTAAATAGACTACAAGTCCATTCCAAATGTTTATTCAGCAAATATTTATTCATGACCACTATCTTAAGTTGGGGAGTTAGTGATAAAGACTGTTCAAGCACTTTGTCTGGATGTACCTGGTATTTCTGCTTAGAAGTTATATTAGCAGTAAAGAAATAAAATACCAGAGATTTTTTTTTAAGTTGTAGATATAAAATACAGAACAGAAAATATGCTGACATTTGTGACATATTGTGAAGAAAAGAAATTAGGACACTTGAAGAGAATATTATTTATAAAAGGAAAAAAAATAAAACATATATCTTAACAATTAATGCAAGAGATAGATCAATTAGTTATAATAAATATAAGAAACATCATCAAAGAAATAGTGATTGGTATTAATACGAAAAAGCCAACAAGAAAACATAATAGGCCTATTTTAGAGCAATAGCTGAAAATGAAAGGAGTTTTGACCAATTCGTTAGCAGGTGTGTGCAAAAGTTCTAGTTACGTCTGAAGAATCTGGAACAGTCTATTACCTATGAACTTTTAAAAGAGACCATCAAGAATTTCCTTCCAGGACATGACTCCAAAGTGAGGAGAAATTAACAGAAATGAAAAAAATAATAAGTAGGACAAGGAATATAGAAGGAAAGGGAAGAGAATTTCAAGAGGAAAATGAGGGATCAGAAGAGAGCTAGGGAATTTCAGAAATTAATCATCATATTTTTTAAAACAACAACAACAAAAAACAACAGAAGATAAAGTTCTATGACATTGCAATCCTGAACTGGCCTCTTTTAAACATCCAGAAAAACTAATTTCACATAACAATGAGCAATGGGAAAGGGGTAAGGTCCAAACTCCATGAAAAGCTATTATAAGGAAAAAGAGAATAAGTAATCTGCAATAATACACCTACAGAAAATATAAACATACCGGAAAGATACAAATACAAAACTGATAAAAAAAAACTGTTTAAATCTATGACTTCATCATGATACTATAAGAAAAAATCCTGATTATTCACTTTTGAAGTAAATAAATTTATTATCCTGAAAACTCATAGGCAAATTGAAAACATTTATATTGTCTCTACTAGATGTATCACTGGATAACCAAATATTGGAAGGAGAAAAAAATATATCTTTTTAAAAGTATTCTATCAAATAATTGAAAAATAAATGATAAATTTAAAATACCACCATTTTCCAGTGCACACTAAATGCATGAATCTAGACATTAATCAGGAACAGATGCTAACATCAGAACAAGTGAGGCAACCAGATAGGATACGCCTGCTGATGAAAGAACACAACACTGTCTAAAGGCTTCCCATAGTCATTAGATTCAAGTGACTTTAATTCTGGAGCCATCTTCCCATTTACAGGAAACACAAAAGAAAGAAAAACATGCAACCATCAAAATGCAGACTTTGGAAAACTACAAGGCAAACAGTCTGTGTTCTCAAATTAAAACCACATTGAGATATCATCTCACCCCAGTTAGACTGGTTATAATCAAAAAGTCAGAGAATAACAAATTCTGGCAAGGATGTGGAGAGAAGGGAATGCTCCTACACTGTTGGTGGGACTGTAAATTAGTACAACCACTATGGAAACAGTATGGAGGTTTCTCAAACATCTATTATAATCAAAAAGTCAGAGAATAACAAATTCTGGCAAGGATGTGGAGAGAAGGGAATGCTCCTACACTGTTGGTGGGACTGTAAATTAGTACAACCACTATGGAAACAGTATGGAGGTTTCTCAAACATCTACAGATAGATCTACCATCCAGCAATCCCACTTCTATATATATATATATACCCAAAGGAATGGAAATCATCATGTCAAAGGGATACCTGCACTCCCATGTTCATTACAGCTCTATTTACAATAGCCAAAATATGGAACCAACCTAAATGTCTGTCGATGGATGACTGGATAAGGAAAATGTGGGATATATACACAATGGAATACTATTCTGCCATCAAAAGGAATGAAATTCTGCCATTTGCAGCAACATGAATGAGCTCGGAGAAAATTATGTTGAGTGAAATAAGCCAGACACAGAGGGAAAAATACTGCATGTCTTCACTCATAAGTGGGAACTAAAAGAGAAAGAAAGAGAAAAAGAAAAACCACAGTGATGCATTGGACTGCAGATGAAGAGAGCCTACTAAGTATTTCTGGGGGAAGATGAGAAAGGAGGGAAAGAGAAGGGAGGTTGGGGATCAGTTGGTTGGGGGACATGGGGAATAACCACAATTTGTGGTAATTGGGCATGCTAATAGTATCTATCTGACAATCATGTCTTGAGCACAGATGGTGATGGTCAGCTTTGTACTGCATGAATATGCATAACAATAAAAATAAATTAATTGAATTAAATTTAAAAAATAATAATCTGTGTTCTTCAACAAATTAATTGTATGGAAAGGAATGGAATAGATGGGGATCTGTAAAAAAAATAGAGTCTTGACAAAAATAAATGATGAAACGGGCTGGACTAAAGGATAAAGTCTAGGGATACATATCTCAGGCATTAAACTGTGAAGAAACATAAGAAATAATTACTATAAATTTCAGAAGATTGAATAATTTGGAAAGGAAATGGCTAGTTGTGATTAGGAAGGTGCATGTGGAAGACTTTTTAGGACCCATATTATGCAAATAACCACATTAGAGACACACCATTACTAAAATGTGGTTTGGGTGCTAAAGAAAGCTTTCCAGTATATTACAAATAAGTCTGTAGCAGCTTTACAATATGATAGTTTAGAGACCGGACTGTAGGGTCAGATTGCTGCCTACATTCAAATCCCATCTATGCTCTAGCAGCAAGACTTTGGAAATGTTTCTTCATCTGTAAAATAGAGATAACATCCTCATAGGTTGGTCATGAGAATGAAAAGAAACATTGTGAAGAAATTTAGTTTTACATTTTATAAACAAGATTCATAGAATCTTTACTGCGTTATTCAGAAGTGAACAGATGCATTTTTTATTGTCATTCCAGCAAGATTATTAATAGCTCATCAAGGTAAAACCCCAACAGTAAGATTTAAGTCTCATGAGTCAAAATTTGAAATAGTCTTACTTCTCCTTTTAAGAGCTATACAGCCAATAAGTCGTTATCAAGTTATAATGTTAGCATATTTAGCATAGATAAAGAGAGGTATTGTGTAAACAGAATGTCACTTCTAACTTTTATAAATCAATTATAAAGACTTTGAGTTTTAAATATTAGGTTTGATTCCATTCAGTAAATTTACCGAATACCTGGTTTATACAATGGGAAAAACAAAACAAAACCAAAAAATAAATAAATAAAATTTGAAATAGAAAATGTAAAACTTCAACTGAAGTGCAATCCTCAATTGAACTAAATTGATAAAACATACTGTGTCTTCGAGATGAAGTGGAAAATATTTTTTCTAATATTATTGAGTTCTGAAGGCTCTTATCAGTTGCATTACTAATTTGTGTTCAATATCCTTATCGCCTGGATCCTTTCTCTCTCTCTCTCACTCTCCATCTGACACGTACATGACGATTTTTTTAGAAACTTTTTTGGCAACCTTTTGTGCTGACAGCTATGATTAGTTGAATCAAATAAGTATGCAATATTTTGGAATTTCATGGAACATTATTGTGAAGGCTATTTTGAATAAACAAAGAGTCAAGCTTGATTGAATTGATTCTCATACGGTTGAATTTGAACTTTGCATAGTTCTTTTCAGATTGAAGTTGGGGAAGCTTTTGTTATCAAGTGTGTAAAAAACCTTTCCTTTGTTGTTTAATTCTTCTCAAATAATTTCAAAACAGTTTTCATATTTATGGTCACTATTCTTTGAGATTGAAAGTTTAAAGTTAATATGTTTTACACTTTGGAAAATCGATATCCTGGTTTCTTCAAAGGTAAGGGTTTAGTGACTATTTTCATGTTTGTTAATTTCCTTTTTGAAGGTAGATTTTTAATGTCAAAAACTTTGGGGATTTTATTTTTTGGCATAATTGCCCTGTCACAAATGGTTAAAATATGCATCATCAAAAAATCTATAACTTCAAAATTCTATCATATTTAAAATATATTTTTCTGATTACCTAAGTTATACAAAGTTCTTAAAATTTACACATTACAGAAATATATAATTTACAAAGGACAGTCTTCCATAAATCCAATCCCCAGAGGTAATTACTGTTAACATATTGCTTAAAAATATACCAAGTCACATATATGTGTGTTTATGCAGCTTAAGTGTAATTACACTATTCAGAGTTTATTTACCTTTGAAGACCAAGGAAAGATTTTCTCATGCTGAAGCTCTTTATAATTTTTAAAAATGCAGCTTTTAATACTTCTTAAGAAAGTTTGAAACAAAAATTAAGTAAAAGTTTTGAGAGGCCAATACCTGTAAAGTGTGTATTCACTGGCAAATAACATATTTAAAAAACTATTGGGTGGAATAGCCAATGGTTTATCTTTTAAAAATGATATCGGTTTGAATTATTAATATGATCTTGTCCCTGAATGATATTGTAGAGAAAAGCAGCCCTATCATCCCAGAATATACATATGCATATTGATGAGTGAGAGACAAGTAAACATTTATTTTATTAAGTCACTCTTTTAAGATTTATTTTTCATAGCAACTTTTCATGTAAAAAACTAATATCAGTACCACCATTAAATGCTAAAATCTGTGCTATAAATACATTGAGACACAGTAACGCCATTTCTTTATAAACACATAATTATAAAAAATGGAAATATTAGAATATATTTATTAATACAAAATACTCATTCCATATTTATCTAACAACTACTATGTGCTGAGCACTGTGAGAGGCACTAGAGACACAGCACTGAGCTAAAATACCAAGTTCTGATATCAGATATATTGTTTTGGAAAGAAACAGACGTTCACTGAAAATCAAAAATAAAAATCTAAAAATTAGTGATGTGAAAATTGTTCGAATGGTAATACAATAAATTAAACTGATTTGTCTCAATCACAAATATTTATTATGTAATACCTATATGAAAGGAGTAAAGTTAATACAAAGATACCTTGCTCTCTGTTACCCCAGAATCTAGAAGGAAAATAAAGAGTAAAGATGTAATCATTAAGCAAGCCAGTATGTTGGTGCCACATAAGCACTCAGAGATGACTGGGTGTATCATAGGCATATCTAAACATGCCAAATGCTTTTCTAATGCAATGACAGATGTGATGCAAAACAATACAATCAGTGCTTCACAAAGTCTGTACCTTCTAATATAAAACATCTATACGTGAACTAAGACAAAAATATATTGAAGTTGTATCAAGCTACACATATCTATTTTTTCACATACGCATTATGAGTCTTCTTGACTAGTGATTTCAATCATGATTTGAAATGATTTGACTTAAGTTATATCTTTCCTAGAGAAGACTTGTCCAAACACATAGAGCAAATCTTCCACTGAAGTCTTCCAGGTTTTTTAAATCCATCACTAACTGGAATTTTAACAGAGGTAACCACATAACTTACATTTCCAGGTTCCAACTTAGTATGGTGAAGAAATTACTGAATACTAAGGATGAGTTCAACCAAAGCTTGCCTGAGATCTTTCCCAGGTTTGTTAACCTTTGGGGGAAAATTTTACTGTGAATATAAAATGCACTTGGAGACAAAAGAAGCCTTGTCCCAAGCTTCTCAAGGATTGATGGTACAGAGAGTTTTCAATCCAATGGTTAGGGTTTAAACATTAGGATATGGTAAATTTGTATTAGTGGCATTTAAAACCTTTTGTCCTCACCTCCAGAAGCCTGGAGAGCTGGAATCTAACCAAATTCTGGAAAATAAATTTCATGAACGTATGTGTGTGTGTGTGTGTATGTGTGTGTGTGTGTGTGTGTGTGTGTACATATATATGCACACATAAAATTTAGTGGTTACAAGAGTAATTTTGCAGATGTTTAGTGTTGAAACTAGTGTTGAAAAGTTGGTTAAATAAAGACTTCTTTTCAGGGCTTATGACATTAAACCATGCAAAGAAAGCGAATGGACATTTTTCTCCTGATCAGCCTTTGAATTTCAAAGTTAATGTTTGTGGCATACTTATTTATGCATATTTTCATTTAGCCACATAAGATTTAATTGAAGAATGCACATTTTCCAAGCACTCCTGGGAATTTCTGAAATATAGCAGGCATGCTTAAGACAGTTACACCGAGAAGTTTAAATTTAAAAGGGAAAATATTACATATAACATGCAAAGTTCATGACTATATTGTAGATACTGTTAAACCTTAGGCAGCTTTAGGTTGGATTTTATTCTTTTTTCAAGATAGACCTATGCAATTTTGGTGTGCATATTAAGTAGTCTATGTTTCCTATATGCACTGATTATTGGAAGTGGCTGATAACTCCCTACCAGGTCTGACTTGGTCATATCACCACATGCCACCTAGGCTGATCTCTACTTGAGGCAGCACATTACCAAGCCCACACCTTTATATCAACAAGGAGAGAAGCTTAATGTTGCTGGTAGCTATAGTGTTTCCCTTCTTGTTTCCTTGCTTTTTCAGTTTCTGGAGAATAACTTCCTCCGGGCCCCTATAATCACTAAACCACTCCCCCATAGAAAATTCCTTTTTTATTCTCTAGGTATATATTATTGGCTTGTTTAATTCTATTATTAGGTTAGTTCATTGTGTTGGATCTTACCTACTTCCTTGTTCATTTACATATTTTTGAAAATATAAATCTCCTTATGATTAAAAAGAAAGATAAAAATGGGTTATCTGATTTTTGATTTGGAACAGATAAACAACTCTTCTGGGTTGCTGTCTGAAATAAAACAAAACACACCACAGTAATCTCTCCATATATGTTGTGGTTTATTCCAAAAAGATAGGGGAACCAATGCTAGTCCTTGTCAATTAAAATTTAGTGCTTGAATATGTCACGATTTGTTCTCTAACTTTGATGGATTAACAAGAGATGTCAAAAGTAGCTGCCAAGTTTAGGGAGGAAAACGAGATAAGATTTATCCATACCAATAGATCTCTCAACATGTCTGGTTTTTATCACTTACATTGCCAAACAATTGTATATTCTAGAATGATCTCAGTGAATAAAGAAATGAAAAGATATACTCTATCCCTTTTTGCCACACTGTTATAAATCAGATTATTGAGCTTTAAGATTTTGACAGGACATGAAAAATGACAAGTATAACTACAATGGCAGAAACCTGGACTATATAGCCCAGGTGGATTATCATAGAACTATGGAATTTCAGTGCTTCAAAGAGCTCAGAGACAATATAACTGTTCACTCTTCAACATTTTCCCCAATTTTATTTTAGTTCATCCAATCAACTGAAATACTTCTCCTGGACAGATAATACAAAGAGTAAAACATATCTTACTTGTCATTTCTTTAAGGTGCACAATTGCTAGCTGTCACTTCAAGAAGATGGCTGAAATGCCTAAAGTAGACTGGATATTCTGTAAGCATAAATGCCAAATTCCTCCAATTTAACTGCTCTCAGATCATGCTATGTTATGTTACAGTACATGACTTTTAGAAAACAAGACGCTTTTGGTCACTCAATGAAATTTCAAATTTCTTATCTTTGCTAAATATTCTTTTTTTCAATTGAAGTATAATTAATTATACATATTGTGGGGGTACAGTGTTGACTATCATTATTTATGCACAATATGTGATGATCAAATCAATATTATTAACATATTCATTACTACAAATCGTAATTATTATTTGTGTCCTTTATCCAACTTCTAAATATCCTAATTATACTGGAATATAAAAAAACCCTTCTCAGTTTAGGTTTAAGTATGAAGTTAAATATGAAGTTAAAACTGTTCACCAACCAAGTTGGACTCCACTCTTCTGGTCCTGAGCAACAAACAGTAGAATAATAGATTACTTGATTGCTTCTCTTTGATTCAGTAGATTTCCAATCCATTAATACCACCATTTTTTTTATTTCTTTGCTCTCTTCCAATTTATCAATAAACATGTATGTTTAAAGGAACACTAATATGTGCCGAGTAGACTTTTTGAGCATAACTAATTAATGAACACAAATTAATCATTTAAATAATGCCCAGTTACACATAATTTAAATGAAAATTACTTTGTGGGGTGTTCTTCATCAGGGTCATAAGTATCATTCATCAAATCACATAGTCTTTGCTTTACCAAAAAATTTTGCCTAATTAAATTAGCTGTTGTAAGTATAGCTACCTTCACTGCAAGGTATCATAAGCACACCTATATTTAAAAAGGAGTATAGCTTCACAAGTCCTAACTATGGTAAAATGCAACACATACCTTTTTCATGGAGATTGGCAATTCACTGTGAATGCCTAGTGGGAATTTAAATTTTAAATATTTCCCAAATCTGAAAAATAGTTCATCTTCAAAGTATATTACATTGATTCTATATTCTCAAGTAAAGGGGAAAATAATATGCCTAAAATATCTCTATAATCCTTTTTAGCAAGACATATTTTAGTTTTAAAATTGACAAATTTGTTGTCTAAATATAAATTCAATGATTGATTGCTATTTTAGGAAACAATGTTTTATGATACATAAAGTTAAAAAATTTAGTAACTTAAGCAGCAAATTTGGTGTATTGTTATGACATAGTATGACTACTGACAAACATAACTACCAGAAATGGTAGAAAACCATGATTCTGTAGCTCATTTAATTAACAGAAGGCAAATTTGAGAAATCTCAAATTAAAACAAAACAATCCATTCTATATTTACGTTCAACTCTAAAAATGTCCATAATTTAGTATCTAATGATTCTTTTTAAAACTAGTACTTTCAAATATGAAATAACCAGGGTTCTCTTCATTCTGGCAAAATGAATAAATTACTATATTGGGAGCACACACCATGAACGGTTTCCAGAAATTACCATTAACCTCTCCTCACCTCTTCGCTTAAAAGGACAGAAGAAAAGATAAACAAAATGCATAGTAAAAACTAAGTAAACTGAGTCAAATGTGACTCTTCTTTTAATTGACAAGCATCCTTCCAGCTAGAGGAGCTGTGTTTTACTGGGTTCAAGTGAATATCATGCTGTAGCTGAAACCTCTCTTCATTCTGACTTTCAGACCATGTACCAAGTCTGACTCCCACCTCTAATCTTTTTCTTTCTCCCTTTATTATAAAAGATGTATCTCGTACTTTAACCAGGCTCTTCCTTTTCAGCCACCTGTCCTTCCTTGATTTTCACCTTCTCCCAGACCTCAGACATGCCTCTTTACGCAAAAGCTATTATTGGGGCTGTCGTCACAATAGAAGGAATCGTCCCTCCTCCTAAGTATCTCAGGCCCCACATAAATCAATGGTTTCAGCTATTTAGTTGCAAAAAAGGTTGTTACCAGTTTCCACACTAGCCTAAATAGAGATTACATGTTGCCTAGCTAGGATCCCTGCTTACTCTGTAAAAGTAAAGATACTTTTAATATTCAAATACATATATTTGTAACAAATAGAATATACATACTAAACGTTGAAATAAATATATATATTTTATAAATATATGAAAAATTTATAAAAGTAATTTCAGGGCAATTTCATTTTCACCAAATTATATATTCTGAAGATCAAGGAATATTAATTATTAGGTTTTAGTTATCTCATTTATGTAATATTCTTTCCCTACTGCTTATGACTGAAGTTTTTAGAAGAAAATCACTACCTACATACATCAAATATATACTATTATTTTCAGAACTGATGTTTATATCATCCTTTTTTCCCCATTTTTTTATGAAATAATTTTTAACTGAAACTGCACTTGAAGAATGTTTTAGTATTTTGTTCCATACACTCTTTGGGGAAAAGTCAAGGAAAATTAAGTTCACACTGTTTCTTGCTTCATTTGCAAATAGAGGTTTTAAGAGGTTTAAGCATACTTACCTTATTTTCATTGAACAAAAGCAAAAAAAAAAAAAAATGTCTTCTCTGGATGTCAAACTTTTCTTTGTCTCTATGTATTTGTTTATATGAAAAACAAAACTTTTGGCAATCTGGACACATTTAAGATTTTTCTCTTTTCCTTTAAGTTGAAAAGCACATGATAAACATTTGTCATAAATTGTAAGCTTACCTTTCATTCTTGGTTTTGATCCAGCAAGTGTTCTTCATCACAAACTCTTCATCTGGCATATTTAACCGATGACTCCCTGCAGATAAGTTGAAAGAAGATGATTTAATAATTCCCTTCATGTTCTATTCTCAGGTTTAAGTTACCCTTCTTTTACATTTATTTCAAATCTTTTTTTTTTCTTTTCTTTATTAAAGCCTGTAAGTTCTTCCTTTTCATATGGAAAAAGTCCTTTTACAAAGAATTGTCTCCCTTTTGGTTTTATTTTTCAGTGTATTCTTGGATCTCTTTGAGAACTTTTGCTTTTACTTTTATTGTTTAAAGAGGGCTCGAATTAGTACCTACTTAAGAAACAAACTTTATTAAATCCTGAGTATGTGTTAAGCACTAAGCATAAAAAGGTGATTGAGACTGATCCTTCCATAAAGAATTCATGGTCTAGCAGGAAAGTAATGCAAAGCAATTATTCTATTCAAGAAAGAGAATTGTGTACAATGGAGGAAAGAAGAAAAAAAAAGAAAGAAAGAAAGAAAAAATTTGGAATCTCAGAGGCCTGGTGTAAAATCCAGCCTCAGTAACTATCAAGGTATGTGACGCTGGTCAAGTTTCTTATTCTCCAAATCATTATAGTGTAATCTTGAAAATGGATCCCTACAGGAAAACGAGAATATGGATCATTAACTATAGGTAGTGCTTTGCCCACTATCCATATTTTTCAGGCACATTTCATGGTATTCAGAAGATACTTCCTCATGAAAGGAAAAATTTAAAAAGAAATGATCATTTCTAAAGGAGGTTGTGGGAGGAGGAAAAAAAATACTTACTACATCATGAACACAAAAGGGAAGGATAAGTAAACTTATTTCTCCAAGGTTATCCCTGCTACAACTACAAAATCCTGGACATAACTCACAAAAAATCATTGAAAAACTCTGAAAGGAAGAAAGAAGAATGTGGACTACCTAGGGGCCTTGGTACTTGAGAATGACACAGGGGTCCTTTGGGTTTCTTTTTTGCCCCCCACAAATGCTGGACAGGGTACTGCAGAAGATTCCAACCAACAGGCAAAGCAATGACGACAACAACAAAAAATTCAAGCAAAGCCTTTTTCCTGAAGAGACCTAATGGGACAGAAAACCACACTGGAAATACCCACCCTACTATGGCCAACCACCAATGGAACCCCTCTCCCTAAAGACTTCAGTGAGGAGGAGCATAGAGCTTACCTCTCACTCCACCCCTTCACCAAAATCTGTGGCAGCCGCCTGATTGCTCTGATCAGCTGTATTGACGGGAACAAGGAGCAAAACTTCTAACCCCACTCAGTGGGAGCAGGTTGTACTTGCTCCAATACTCCTGCCAGCTGGTGTTGCCAATCCAGGTAGGGGAGCTGGTCTTCCTTCCCCCTGCCCCGTTCATTTTTTTTCCCTGTAAAACTAAAATAATAGACCAGAGGCTGACTACTTTTTCCATACTCTACACTGCTTGCCACCAGTTTATTTAACTTTAAAAAAAAATCTACTACTTATGGTATATATAAAAAAAAAAAAAACATACTACAGTTTTTATATTATGTTTTGGCATTAGCAACACCCCTGGTATATTTTCTAAAATGATACTTAATTTTATTCTGCCACACACCTTATTATTCTGAAAAAATCTCCCGTAAGTAAAAATAAACTGCTGTGATAATTTCCACTTTAACACCCCCCACAAATACTAATAATTACTAATTATTTACATATTTATAATAGTGCCTCATTTACTATGTTAAGGAAATGGGTATATATTTGTATTTGCTTTTATGTCTACAAATGTTAGCAATTTCAGAATTAAGTTTATAAGCATAATAATATATCAGAGTAGCATTGGGGAATTTAAAAACTAATGTTTGGTGCAATCAAGAACAAATAAGTAGAATAAAGTTTTAAAAATAGCCTTAAATTGGGCCGAGCCTGTGGCGCACTCAGGAGAGTGCAGCGCTGGGAGTGCCGCGGGTTCGGATCCTATATAGGGATGGCCGGTTCGCTCACTGGCTGAGCGCGGTGTGGGCAACACCAAGCCAAGGGTTGTGATCCCCTTACCGGTCACAAAAAAGACAAAAAAAAAATAGCCTTAAATTATAATTCTAGGACTATGGCTGTGCTATTTGAGCAATAACATTTAATCTTGAACTCAGAAATGCTTGAGAAACATGTTGCTGTAATTTTTATCTTTGTATACTTTTCATCTCACTTTTAGTTTCATAGTGTAGTTAGTAAATACAACAAGAAATTAGTAGCTACTGATAATTTCAACTTCCTTATAAAGCTCCCTCGGCATTTAAAAAAAAATCTTTATTATTTCAAAAGCATTTAGGGTTTTAAAAAAAAACTATATATATATACCACATCTATATGTTCTGAAATTTTACTAAGGATTGAAAAAGATTCTGTTAAGCTTGTAACCATTTTTTTCTTGTAAATAAATTACAGCAGATATATAAGCATGTAAATAATTTATACTGTGATTAGTTGTTTGCAAAATGATAAGTTTGTAAGATTGAATTTCCTTGGCTTCCCTCAGTTGACTTTACTGTATTTCATATCAAGGCACATAGCTTTTTATCTCACCCTTATTTCACAGGGTCAGGAATTGATATTAACCCTTTTCCAAACGAACAACTACAACTAAAAAATCACATAGCAAAAATATGTCTATAGGATGTAAAGTAAGGCAGAAGCGTAAAAGGGTGGCTTTTTTGAGAAATAACCAAGTGAAAAAGTAATATTTTAGATTCCTACGTATCTTGAAAAAGGAAAAAAAATGGAAGAATAAGTTATATGCTCTTGCCGGGAGCTGACACTTGTACCAAGAGGAAAATGCATAAAGGAAAACGAAAAGCTGCTCGATGACCTTTCCTTTCATGCACTAAAGATAAGTTTTGCTTGTTCTTTCTAATAATATGGCTGGTAAAATAGAGTTCTCATACTTTACATTCTTCAGTTGCCCCTTTTTTACAGAGAATCTCATATTGCCCTTCAGTGTTTCAAGCATAAAATATATAAATTACTCATGGTGGCACTCGTGGTTTTAGCTCCTTAAATTCCACTTACTTATAAATCTTATATGATCCACAAACTGTTTTCATGCTAAAGTGAACTGAAGAACTTGAATATATATATATACACACACATATCTCTAGAGTATGTATGTATACATACATATTTATATATATATATATATATATATAAATATGTATGTATACATACATACTCTAGAGATATGTGTGTGTATATATATATATTCAAGTTCTTCAGTTCACTTTAGCATGAAAACAGTTTGTGGATCATATAAGATTTATAAGTAAGTGGAATTTAAGGAGCTAAAACCACGAGTGCCACCATGAGTAATTTATATATTTTATGCTTGAAACACTGAAGGGCAATATGAGATTCTCTGTAAAAAAGGGGCAACTGAAGAATGTAAAGTATGAGAACTCTATTTTACCAGCCATATTATTAGAAAGAACAAGCAAAACTTATCTTTAGTGCATGAAAGGAAAGGTCATCGAGCAGCTTTTCGTTTTCCTTTATGCATTTTCCTCTTGGTACAAGTGTCAGCTCCCGGCAAGAGCATATAACTTATTCTTCCATTTTTTTTCCTTTTTCAAGATACGTAACACACACACACATGCCATACACATTTTATCTGTGCCAAAACATGAACATGAATAACTATAACTACAAACAGATTTGATGAGGACTTTGCTTCAAGTCCAGACTTTGAACAATTACACATAGAGAGTTGGAGGTCTTTCTGAAGGGGATAGATACGCCTTCCTGGGAAAAATACATGGATAAATCTGGGCGGCTCCAGATGACCAAGGATAGCTCAAAATGTGTCAAAGAAGAAAGAGGATTTAGAATGGGTTAAGAGATAGAGTATTCTTAATTCCACTAGAGGCAAGATTTCACCAGTGATCCAGAGAAGAAAGAATGAATGTGAAATAATATAATATGATAATAATAAGAATATTGGAAATAACTACCTTACAACAACTACTGCTAACAAATATTGAACACGCACTGCCTGCTATGCACTGTGTCCTAAACAATTACTTGTAGTGTTTCATTTTTTTTTAATAACTCTAGTTCTAAGGTTTCAAATGATGAAATTAAGTCATAGAAAAGTTAAACGTATTGAAGGCAACACAATTAGCAGGTGAAATTAAAAAGACAATCTGGTCTTTTTACCCATGTGTTTTACTGATATGTTATTTGAGTACTGTACCTACTTACATCTAAATATCAAAGTATTTATTTATTTTTTTACTCAGTACATGGTACAAATTAATTCCATAGTGCTGGTACATTTTTTAATTTGCTTCAAATTTTTATATACATGATAGTAATATAATCCTTTAATTTTTGCAGCAGAGATTTATCTAGAGTTGGATCCTTAAAGTTAACTACAGTCAAAATATCCTGGTCTCCTTGTAGAAACCCAGACTAATTAAGCAGTCCTGTACAGAACGCCTGAGTAAGATACCTTCCTTTGGACAATGTCACATGTTATAATGCCATATGGCATATTATTTTCCATCACAAGTCACATCTTTCTGGCGTTCATGGTTTCACCAGAATACCAAGGGTTCCTCCCCATTAAAATTGTAATTGACCTAAGAAAACTACTGAGTTATATACCAAATTTTTAGGGAATGTTCTGTTTTCATACATTCAGTCCCCAACTATTTGCAACAAAATTATCTGTAGTAGATTATATAAACTCATTAATATCTATCATTTTTGTGCTTAGAGAAATGCATTTTTCTCAGTGCTAATTGCTTAAAACATAAAATCAATATGTTGCTGAGGACCTCTGAGATACATATGTATATTTTTCCCTCTTCTGTATTCCTAGAGTGCATTATTACCTCTTATGATGTGTTTATGTATATATACACACATGAGTTTATATATCACTATAGTGTTGAATATATATAGAAATCTCCTACAGTTAAAATATATAGACATATAGATATTCTCTATAGTGTTTTATTAATGTTTCTTTTGCCTATCATATGCAAAAGAGAAGTAATTCCAGAAAAATTCTTCTTTGCTGCTCATCACACTATTGAAAGCTTACTAATGCTGTGCGAATGAATAAAACATACTATTTATCAGAAATACTACACTAAAATAAATACTGATTTTTTCACAGAAAAAAATAATTTTCTGAAATATTTAGAATTTAGTTCCTTTATATTCATTTTTCTCCTCTTCAAAGTAAAAATTAAAAGATACACAAAGACTTACTGTCTGGGACTCAGAGATTCTGCAGGCTATTATATTTCACCTACGTTAATATATTGATCTTTTCCAACATACATTCATGTATAACATTTTTCTCATTAATAACCATTTATCCTGATAGACTAAAGTTATCAATATCACCACATCACCACATTCGCTATATTTTCTAGACTCGGAAGGCCTAATAAGAGTTACCTAAATTTGCGTGACATTTAACATTTTACACAGCATCTTTACAACCTACTCATAGCACTTCTAGCCAGATCAGGTGCAGTTTTCAGGCATCTACATTGCATCTTCATTTACATTTGCAATCTGGCTTCCCTCTATTTTTTCTTCAGTTAAATTGGCTTACAGAACATTCTGTGTATAAGGCTACAAACTTGACTTTGTGTATACCTTTCCCTGTACCTGCTTTCTTTACTTTCACATAACCCAATATCTCCTATCACTTGAAACCCAGTTCAAATATCTTTTTCTTTATAAGAATTTGCATATTTCCACCATCTGATAGGGATACATTTCCCTCTTCTGTATTCCGAGGGCACATTACTACTGCTTATGTGTTTCCTTCTCTCTTATATATAATTAATTAGATACATATATTATCTCACTCATTACACAGCAGGCTCATTGAGTGCAGCATTCTGTTCCTTTTTTTTTTTTTTTTTTCTTAGCAGCATCTAGCATAGTGCCATGCACATTGTAGAAATTCTACATATTTTGTATGAAAGGAGTGAATAAACTTTCAGAAGAGAATGTGTGGACAACCGGAGTGGCCTGGGTCACAACTTAACCCAGGAATTTTTACTTTTAAGCCATCACATTTTCCAAAGAAGGGGATGATAGATGATCCCTAAAAGTCAATCGAAATATCACCATATTCTAAATTTAAGCAACTCTACCTCAAACATAGCTCATTCATTTTATCTATCTAGTACATGTCTACATCTCATAATTTGTAACTATGAATTTATGTTTTGATTTTCTTTCTTATTCATGCCGTCATCATTTGTCATGTACTTCCTTAATTTTCTGTGGGTAGAGATATTTTTAACATTTTTTCACCTTAAATTCAACATGTTAATCCAAAAATCTCTTAGAATGGCTGAATTAAAAACAAAAACAAAAAGTATTTCTGAATACTTACTTATCACTGGAAATATTTTGAACAGAAAACAGATGAATAAATATAATTATCTTATTCTTAATATTGATTTTCAACTTACTACATATGAGTATAACATGTATTTCTTTTAAGGTTGTAAAGAAATCTGAAATACCATAAAATCTTTAGGCTGTGACAAAATTGTAAAGAAATAATGATGTTACACTTAGAAATAGTTTGAGCTAAGCCCCTTCTGCTTGAGTTAGAAGTTCATATTTTCCTGTTTTATGTAATTATTAGCCGATCTTAGCTCTACCCTTTTTCTAGCTGCCTTCTCACTAGCTACCACTGGCACTTTTAAATCACTTTCAAAGAACTCCCCATGTTGTTGCCACACTTTGTAGTCAACAACTGTAATTCCCAAATGTGTCAAAATCTGTCACAGATCTGCTTCATGATTTAGTTAAACTTGAAAAAAAGATTTTTTTTTCTTTATCCAAAGGCATTTTTTGTAGAAGAAATTATATACAAACAAACGACACAAAAGAAACTGAATGAGAAAAGAAAATTGACATTATGATTTGTGGACTCTCCAGTAGGTCTATCATTCATCCAGAAAAAATATCATATTGTCAGTCTTCTCAGGCAGGGAGACTAATTGGTGCAGCTGTGGCAGAACACTCTTTCTGGGGGGAAAGCCGCCTTGCGAAGAAAGAGAACACACTAAAGGACTTGCAGGTGTTACGAATTGAGTCTAAGAGATGAGACTGATTAGAGAGAGCTAAAAATGCATAGATGTGTCTTTCTAAATACTGAGTTACTAATATGCTTTTTTGTGTGTGTGGATGACAGTTCATTCATTGAGCAAATAGTTTTGGATTCATATGCTGCACAAAGTAGAGTGCTAGGCACTGCCCTTAGCTTAAAAAGCAAATTAAATTTGACATGATGGAAAAGACAGTGAAGAATCAACATGGATGTGAACTCATTTTCTGAGGTAATGCAGTGCTTTATTTTGGTTTTCTTTTTCAGTATGTGTCTCCTATTGAAGACGTTATAGAGACCATAAAGGTATTAATGATGGCAGAGAGGTGAAACCGTTTGCCCAAGGTCATACCCAGGTTTTGTGATTCCCAGTTTAGTGAACTGTTGACTTCAGCATAATCTGTGAATCAGTTAGGTAAGAGTTCATGACCACATCGTCCACTTACAGTGCCCTGGCGCTTTAGTCAGAATGACTATTTGTGATTTAGGAAAAAGAGGATCTTGCTCACCAGCCTAGAGACCAGGCCAGCGAAGGAGAACTAAACTCAGTCCTTTGCTGCAAAGCAGGGGGAAGTTGGGAATTTCCTAGAAGCAAAAAACAACAACAAAGAAAAACAAAACAAAACAAAATACAGACCCCATACCTCCCATCTCACAAGATGACTTTATCGAACATTCCTCCATACCTCCTGGTGTTTGGGGGTAAATGCTAGAGATGGAGTGAGAAGTCTTATTATTTGGGCCACATTAGACAGGTTTTTTAACCTCTGTGAGTTTCAGTTTTCTCAGCTTCCTCAGGCTACCTTCATCAAAGCATCTATTTCACTGTATATTTTTTTCTTATCTGGATATTCTTGAGGGCAGGAATTGTTTTATTTGTCTCTATAAGCCTCTCACTTAAAGTAGAACATATCAAATATTAAATGATAAATTGTTGTCAATTCAAAGAATAACATGTGGGTAAAATTTTCTACTTATCTACCTCATGGAACTGCTATAAATATTAAATGAAAGCATTGTGAAAACAGTGTCAAGCTTTAAAATACTATGTCATTTAAATGAACATAACGCTTGTGTTTATCATTATTCCAGGTGTTATCTAGTTGTTCTAGTTAACTTCATTCTTATAAAAAACTGGCAAGGGAAATATTAAATTATCCTCTTTTTACAGATTTGAAAACTGAGCCACAGAGAGATGGACAAAAACGCCCAGACGACTTACTCAGTACTTGTTGGAGCCAGGATATGTCCCCATGAGATCCAATACCAGAATCTGTGCTCTTAATCGGTACTTATTATTGCAGTCTGGTGGATTTATGTATTGCATATAGATATGCTTCTGTATTTCTTTACTAGGTGTTCCCAACCCAGGTCTCAATACCACAATTTTTTCTCTCTTAGGTAC
This sequence comes from Galeopterus variegatus, assembly GCF_000696425.1. Classification (NCBI taxonomy): domain Eukaryota; kingdom Metazoa; phylum Chordata; class Mammalia; order Dermoptera; family Cynocephalidae; genus Galeopterus; species Galeopterus variegatus. The sequence goes on along the minus strand of NW_007727156.1, from coordinate 66,157 downwards.
CTGAATTTAGCAAAGGAGACTTGCCTAGATTGTAAATTCAGCCTTCTTTGAAACTCTATTATTCTACGAATTTGGTCCTGGGCCTCATTTTCAGCACAACCTGCTCCCTGGCTGCAGAAGATGAGGGTCCTTTACATACTACCCTCAAGGCCTTCTGGCTTTCACACAATGACCTAAGTTGATAGGTGGCTGACTTGGTGCTATTAGTTCCTTCCTTCCGGACATCAAAGGCACTAAAAACAACCAATCACTTCCACAGTCCCTCTAATTACTACTGTTCCCTTGGGAGACAGCAGGAGACTCTAGTAGGAAAGTGAGAAAGTGACGCAGAGAGAGGCATTAGCAAGAAAGTTATCACTGCAGGTAACTGGAGATTAATACTAAGGGGAAACTATGGAAGCTAATGTAGAACTCGTACCTCAGAGTTAACCCAGAAGAGAAACAAGCAGCTGAGGTATTCATGCATACAGTGTGTAAGCTCTCAGTAGTCATTGGTTCAGGGCTGTTCCAGAGAGCATTAATGCTCTGGTACTCACTGCCTCCTGTGTCTGTGGTAGACAGAAGGCCAACAATCACTAGAGAAAGGCCTCAGACAATGAGATACAGATGCTAGCAGATGGAAATCAGTCTGGTATATATTGCAATGGAAAGCCCCAAGATATATGGTCAGGGCACTGATAGTGTTTAGCATATCATTCTATTATTGAGAAACATCTGGGTAGTTTCTAGGCATGAACTTTTATGATTAGTGCTGCAAAGAACATTCTTGCACATGTCTTTTGGTGAACACGTGTATGTGCTTATATTGAATATATACCTAGAACGGGAATTACTGGGTGATGGTATACACATATGTGCAGCTTATTAGGTACTGCTAAACATTTCTCTAAAATCCTAACAGTTCACATTCTTAGGATTAATTTAAGAGAATTACAGTTGTTCCATGTCTTTGGTAATAATTGGTATTTTCTGTCCTTTCTCATTTTATTTATTCTGTTGAATGTATTGTTATACATATCTGGTTCTAATTTGCTTTTCCTTGATTATTAATGAAATTGTATATCATTTTCATTTGTAAATTGCAAATCCCTTATTGTAGTGTGCCTGTTCAAATGTATACTTTTTAAAATTTAATTAAACAGTGTTGTGCCATAAACTCAATTTCATTTCTTCTTTTTTCATTAACCATACTTGTATTTTTGATATTTTTGAGATCTGTCAATGTTTTACATATAGACTTTATTTATTTATTTTATACATTCAATATTATATCACATGTTGTTTATTCATTCCCCTAGAGATGAGCACAAATTTAGGTTCCAATTTCTCTCTACCATGAAAATACTGTGAAAATCATCCTCATCCAGGTTTGCATCTGTGCTGTTGGCTATATACCAGCTAAATTTGAAAACATATTACCAGATTGGGAGTAACAACTCACACTCTCCATGAAGTACCTTGGTGTTTCTCTTTTTGTGTATCCTGGACAAGTCCTGCTATTTTCCTTTTTTTTTTTTGCTTCAATCCTTTTTTTTTCCCCTGATTACTAGTAAACTTGAGCATCTCTATATTTATTATGGTTAAGCCTCACGGTAGAGATAATGTACATAAAATACAAGCACAAAGCAGATTTATTAGGGCAAGTTATAGGTAGAGTCAGCTGATTACACGCAGTCACCCAAGTCCCCACTCTGCCACTGGCCGAATACGCCGGGCCTAATTCAGAAACGTAGTTTGTGCTCCGGGAAAGCTGCTTCACTAATTTTCTTTACATGTTTACTTGGAAATTTGGAGGAAACAGGGAGCACCTCAAAATAATTGTGCAACACTGGGAATTGGAGGACTTTGACCTTCCCATTCTTGGGGACATCCTTGCTGCTGAGAGGAACATCCAGATTTCCTGAGTTGCCTACAGGAATTTACTTCCCAGGGCTGGTATCAGATGGAGATCTTCCAGACGCTTATACTGAGCCTGTTCATTGATAGGCTACCAGGAAGGGGCTGCATGGGTCATCCATCCATCCATTCAACAAATGGCTCAGCATCATCTTGGTGACTCACTTGTCCCTAGGAGAACTAATTAAACAGAGCCCATCGTGGTGGGAATTAATTGAATGTCAAACAGATAGCCCCGTATAAGTTATTGTAGGAGAGGTTGTTGTAGATAGGTTTTTAAGAGGGTCATCTCATTGCTCAGTGATATTTGCTGTGCATGAATGATAGTGGTATAAACCACCAAATGCCATGCTGAGAGGCCTAGGACAGTGGTAGACATAAATAGGATCCCACTGATAAATTTGATTATGTTGGAAAATTTCAGTGCCTGACAGATATTGTCAATAAGCTATATGTATTCTGTCTGCCCAGGGAGACCATGGCAGCTTCGTATTCTACATATGTGCCTACAGCAACAATCAGATCCCATTTTTATCCCCCTTATGGGGTCAGGGACATCTACCTGATGCAAGGTGGTCCACATACACATGGTGTTTGCCTGCTTCATTTTTAGTTATTCATCATGTAGTTGCCAAATGGGAGCAGATGCATGAGGGAATAGCAATTAGGAGGCCTTGCTATCCAATTGGAGGGATAACTTTGCCAATGAGAGAAACATCATGATCTCAGAAGTCAAGCAAGTTGTAGAGTTTGGGCATCAGAGGCTTAGTCACTGGGAGAACTTGTAATTCTTTCTGTGGAGCTAGTTCATTGACAGGCTACTTGGAAGAGAAATAGGTCTGTCTCCCCTCGGTTACTAAGGTGATCTGTTCTGTAAGTTCTTATTTTATTCTTTGTTCATTTTCCTCTTGGTTTACATAGCGAGGAGTAGTTTACCTGTTCTAGAGGTTGATTGTCGCGGTTTAAATCCCAGCTCTACCACTTAAACTGTGGGATTTGGACAAGCTACTTTATTCTCTGTATCTCAGTTTCTTAATTTAAAAGAGACTAAATGATATTTTTTACCTCATGAGTTTGTCATGCGGATTAAATGAATTGATAGTTTTAAGCACATTCAAAGTTTCTGGAGCAAAGTGGATTTAATGAACAAATTAAACGAACAAATTGACTTTCTTATGTATTTCTTATTAATTCATAGAAATATATTCTACATACCAAATATGAATCCCTTACAGATTATAGATGTATTTATAGATGTGTGTGTATGTGTGTGTGTATATATGTATATTATAAATATATATCTTCCATTCTCTCATCCATTTGTTACATTGGTTTACTTATCTTTATCTATACCAATACCATCATGTTTTTATTATTGATGCTTAAAAATATGCATTAATATTTTGGGGGAGGGGGCATCTCACCATTTTGCTCTAATTTTTCAAAAATAATCCTAACTACTGGTAAAATTTTTCCTTTAAATTATAGACTGAATTTATCAAGAAGCTCCCAAACTGGTGGCATTTTATACTGAATTTGCTTCTCATTCTTATCTAAATGTTTGCAGAATTGGCATCTTTGCAATGTGAAGTTGCTTCATTCATAAATACATGGTTCACTTCTGGAACATCATGTTGGCAAACTTAATTTTCACTTAGACTCACATTGAAATATACTCTATTAATAGAAGAGCTCCTTGCTAATTTAAAATTTCACATTTTGCACTCTTTATCCATTATTCACATCTAAAAGAAAAAGGAAAAATGTTGTGACACGAGTCATTGTTATTGCAAGATTTCCTGTTTCTGCTCGTGAGTGATTAAACAATACTTATTATCACCACACACAGTACATTACAACCTCTTTGCAACACTTACAGAGAGTGAACTGAGAATTTTAGTAATCAAAGATTCTCTTGGGACTCTATTTTCATGCACAATGATATATCACACATGCAATAACTTAAATAAAAGTTTAAATGGGAAAAATCCCATTCGGCCTCTTGGGAAAATGTAGTTATATCCAGTTGCACACAACTTTGAACTGAAAGATATTGGTTTAATATGACCTTGCTATGAGTAGTTATTTAGTGGTCTAAAAGAGATAAAACCATTTCAAAGTTGCCTTGTACAGTGAGGGAGGGGCATAATCACACTGCAATGCTTTTATCAGAGAAAACTATTATTAAAGATTGACATTCATTAATTGAGATTTGGGAAAAGCTGATTATAGAAAATACTCAAAGAAATATAACATTTAAAATTCAGGTTTAGTTGAGCATTTGGTGACACCTGTCATTTTAAGAAACCTAAACTTTCTTTCGAACATTGGTGTCTCAAAATGAACTGACTTAAAACACTGGAAAATCTCTATGTGCAAGTCACATGACCATGTAAAGTATAATTATGGTTATTTAACTGTCCACTGATACTTTTTCACATAATGAAAAGTAATCCAAATTATTTCAAAGTTGAGGAACACAGAATCGAACGTCGACATAGTGTTGTTAATATTGCTGTATCATTACTCAGCTGATTTGTGTTATCCTGATGATAGACTTTCTCTAACACTTACTACAAGCAAAGTGCCGTACAAGGAAGGGCAGAGAAAATGATCATGAATCAAACATGTTCCATGACTTACTGGGGTTTGTAGTATAGGGGGACAGGTATATAAACCAACAGCTATGATTAAAGTACGTTGAGTTTATTTATATTAATTTGATAAGAATCTATGTGATTACAAAGGAAGAAACAATTTAGTCAGAAAAGGGATGAGAAGTCAGTGAACAAATACTTTTTAGAGGTGACAATGCTAAAACTAAATCTTGAGAGGAGTAGAAGTTAGAAAGCAGAAAAGAGTTGGGAGATATTTGATTTTATTCATTTTGTTTTTAAAATTACTTTTACTTCTTAAAGGAAAATAATACTCTATGGGAGAAAAACTAAGAACTATTTGGGAAAATGTAAATAATAAATATACTGTGAACATTTTGCTTTGTCTAATTCTAGTCATAGAGTTATATATTTACTGCTTAGAGATGCAATTCGATGTAGCAATATTGACCAGGCTTTCCACTATTTGCCAAGCACTGTTCTCTGCATAAAATATCAAGCGATCAGAACATAACCTAGAGAAATTGGACAATATTTTTACCTCTGTCTAATTGTAGGAAGTCTTTCTACCACAGGGAGAACAAAAGGGCCTTCCATGTGTCTTGTTTTTGAGTTTTTCTCTCACTGTGCCCCATTCAAAAATTGTACAATATTGATTATAGAGCTCTTATGTGATCCTTAAGATTGCTTTTTTCCATTGAAAAACCATCTTTTATTTTGTACAGTTATTATAGCACTGCAGGAGTCTTCATGGATGCAATTATCCATGCATTGTTACAGAGCAAATGCCACCAAGGGGGAAAGTAACTACATAAAACAACTGAACCAGATGGATATTGGAAAATAAAACTCTTAAGATATATGTAGTTTCTTGTGGTTAACAACTGTTCACCAGAAAAAAAAATATTATATATGTATGTATACATAAACAAACTTTTGCAATTCTTACAGCCTGAGGTGGCTTTGCTGGTGGTTATGTTGCTTTTAATTCTCATTTGTGTTACTCTAGTTACTTTTAAAAGAAAGAGCCAACAGATATTTTCCTGTTGCCTTAGTGGTTAGGGGGAAAAATAGTTTATCATTTCCTAGGGCAATGCCAGATGATGGGATAGTCAATCCCTGGGAGTCTATGGGAAAATTACCAGTTACAGAAAAATAGTAAGTGCCACATTTGAGACACTGTGACCCCCAAGATCTAAAATTAGAGCTTAAATTGGGCATGACCTTACAGGATATCTTACTATCTGGAACAAATGAAGAGAGAAAATAAAGCAGATTCCAGGTGGAGATGACAGAGCAAGGTTTCTTTTCCTCAAAGCCAAAAGAAAGTTGAGCTTTTGGACCCCCAGAAAGGGCCCTAACAATATTTGTGTAACATCGAGATTGTGGTAGCAAAGACACCTTCCACTCCAATATCTTTCCCCAATGCTGAGTCTCATTGCAGATGACCTCATGGATCACAAATGGAAATAAGTTAACATGGTTTTGTACAAAGTTGACTTTTTAGGTGCTGTTTCTAATAGGAGCATCAAAGTGTTGTGATAATGTTTTATTATTATTTGAAAAGACTGATCTAAGTGCAGAGGTTGAAGCAAATGCTTGAGTTCTGGAGTCAGTTTGCCTTAATTCTTCTTTTCTAGGATATGGGAGTGATACCTTATCTCTCCAAGTATCACTTTCCTTTATTGTAAAGTGGAGGTTAAAAATAGCATCATGCTCAGAGAAAAGTCCATATAAAGTGTTGGCCCATCAAAAGCATATAATAATAGTAATGCTCATGAATATTAATACTATCATGATCAATAATCCAGATGGCTCTGCCCAGTTCTGCACTTTAAGAGGTAAGGATATCTGGATATATAAATATTTTTAGCAATAGAAATCATCATTTGAGGCCTTAAATACAATTCCTCTCTTTTTTTTCTTTTTTGGTTTTCAAAGTTAAAATTAGCTTTTTTTTTTTTACATGATGTCCTTAATAGCAGCTTTAAAAAACAACCTTTCAGAATTTACTATGTTCAAGTGACTGGGGCTATTTTAGTCCCTTTGGGGCCTCCTGACCTTTCTGGCTTATTTCTAGCGACTAGTACTGCCCATAGACGAGGAGCAACTCAAAGTCAAACATCAGCTCCAAGTCTTCTTAACACAGTGCCTTATACAGATTGCTCATAAAAATTGCTCCTTTTGGATTCATGGATAAATGTATATGAATCATGATCAAGTCTTATGGTTAATAAAATATAAAAAGCATGATGTTTGATCATTCCTTTAGGTGTTTTAGGTTTTATTCATAATTTGATCATTAAAAGTAAAAAAAAAAAAAATTGGTCTTACAGATGAAACATTTTACTATCACAATCTAACTATGCATTGAAACCTTGTTTCTTAGCCTCCCACGGATTTGTCACCTTTCTTCCCCTGGGTGACCGAGCTGCAAAAGAATTACCCAAAGCCCATCTCTTCCAAGCAGTGACAGACCCCAAAGGGGTTAATCTCCCAGAACCCTCAAGAGGAAGGCTTTCCTTCCTTTGGGAAATTAACTACAAATTGGGTTTCTAGCTCTGCATTTATTCTCCAGACCAGGAAGTTACAGCAAGAGAACATAGGTGGGGTTATAGTGTAACAATATAGGCTGGTAACATCAGTGAAACAAGCAAGGTAACATTCCACCAACGAAAGCTTGATCTTAGCAAACACTGTTTTTCCCTACAACAATTTCCCAGTATCTTTGCATATCAATCAGTAACTTGTCTGTCCTTGAGCCAGCAACCTGCTCTGCCACATCTTACAACAGAGACCAGCCTGGGGAAAGTTTCCTGCCCCTGCAAGTTCAACATCTCTACAGTACTCCCAAGAAGTCAGGCCAAACCTGAAACCACAAGAAACTAGGCCCTGCGAAATATATTTGCTTTATAGTATACTCCACAAAACCTGAACAAATGTCACATAATTTACCAAATTTGATATTTCCTTCAGAATTCAGCGTTAAGAAAAACTTCATTTACCCAGAATTCATTCCCTCTCTTTACAAGAAAAAAGGAGGAAGGAGTATGTAATGTAACACAGCTCCCTTTCTTTCAGCTTGCAGAAAGCTCATACAAAAGTTTTATACTGAATCACTACAACTCATTAGGCATGAGGCTTTTTTTTTTTCTTGCTTCTCTCAGTCCTTTATTCTCTTTAATTCCTATTTCAGAGTTCTCAAACTGATTTTAGAATTTGCTGATTGGTTTCTCAGTTGGTTAGACTGCAGTTTTATAAACACACCAAGGTCAAGGATTCGTATTTTAGTACCTGCCAGTTGCCAAAAAAACCAAACAAAATGATTAATCTAGAATGCATCACTGTCTACAAGAAAGATAATAACTAAGTATTCTTCAGGGGAGAAAACAATGTTAGTTTAGGAAACACTGACTATACAAAATTCAAAATATTATTTGGCTGAAGAGCATTTCCCAGACTATAATGTGATAACTTATGTTTTGAATTTCTAAGAGAAAGAATTATTTTGAATTAATTTTCAAACTTAAAGGAACCCCTTTCCAAAAATATGCAGAACAAGATTTAGAACATGTTTGGTATCACCTATAGAAGACAGATAATCTTTCCTTTTTAAGTTACACAAAAATATACATGAAGACATGCATGCGAGATACAAGACACACTGAAAATTTATAATTAAAATCCTTTTTGAACTTTCATACATAGCTAATGATTTCAAGTTGGTGAATATTTATTCATACTGCTGCTATGCACTTACATATGTATGCACAAAGATAGGTTTGTTTTAAATTATTTTTTTAACATAATTGATGTCATACTGTATGCATGTTTTGGTGATTGGCTTCTTTTGCAATTAACAATATGGTAATTATCTGTCTGAATCACCATTTGCAGATCAACTTTATTCCTTTTATTATTACATAGTATTATTCAGTGTGTATGTATGTTACTTTATTTAACAGTTTATCAATTAGTGAATATTTGATTATGTTTAATTTTCTCCTTTGTAAACAAGCTGCAATAAATACACTTTTCTATTGCCTGTGTTAAAGATAGGTACCTAGAAGAGTTGAAAGGTTCATTACTCAGCTTTTGCCACATTAAAAAATGATTCTCCAAAATACATATTTTAAGTATTTCAAGATAGTGAAAGCTTACTCTTCAAAAAGACTGCATTAATCTGCATTCTAACCACCAATACATGAAAGTAATACTTTTCTCACACTCCCTTCCGTCCCAGATATTATCCACTTTTTTCTTAGCTTTTGCCATTCTGATAGATGGATAATTATATATCATTTAATATTTATTATTAATTTATTTTGGAGAGATCTCAGTTTCAAAAACTTAAGTTTGTCAAGCTCCTTGGTCCATGGTATACAATAGATCAATGTAAGGCTCTTTCTTCTTTCATTTTATTCCACTAATATTTCTCCATTATTCTCCATCATCACTCCCATTTGACTTCCCCCCATTCCTATCAAAAGTATTTAATATGTGTCTTTGGACTTGTAAATATTTGTGAAACACATATGTTGCTTTCATATATAGATCCTTTTATGTACATAAAAGCACATATTACAGAACACATCTGCTCCCTTCTTTATTAGGCATTAAGTTTTAAGATCTATTATTGTTGCTATATGTACACCTGGTTGACTGTTGCTAACTGCTGCATAGCATGCAAAGGTAAGCAGCCACAGCATTTTATTTATCCCTTAGCCATAGAGGCTGCCTTGCGTGCTGTCTTTCACAAACACACTGTGATGAATAGCCTTGTATATATCTCCTTCCGGAGCTACATATAAGCTTCTTAGGGATATATCCACAGGCTCAGAATTGCTGTGTCACACTATATACACATAATTAGTTTTGCTAAGCACTGCCAAATTTCTCTCCAGAAGGCCATAACAGTATACACTGAGGTAGCAATTCTTAAAGATTCTCATTTTCTCACATTCTTGTTAAGACTACTTTAACCTGACATTTTCAATTTTTGCCTTCTGAAAACTGAAAGACATAGTCTGTTTTTTTAACTGGATTTTCTAGTGGTTACTACTAAATATGCATATCTCTTATTTATTAGTTAGTCATTTGGGTTTCTCCTATAGAATTGACTATCTAAAGTCTTTATAATTTTTAAAATTTGGTTTGCAACCCTTTATTTGTAGCTAAGTGGCACTAAGTAATATCTATGTACTATAGACAACACTCTTTTATAAGTCTTACATATTGTAAATATATTTTTAGTCTGTCACTTGTTAGTTTTTTTGTTGGTATCCTTCATTGAACCGTAAAAATTCTCAAGTTTAATTTTGTCAAACTCACTACTTTTTAAAGTTATGTACTCTATATTTGGATTTTTCTTCAAATATCATTTCCCCTTGAAGAAATATCTCTCCCTTGAAGAAATCATAAAAATACTCTTTTGCCTGCCTTCTTTTTGTATTGTTCAATATAAAGCCTTTCTCATTTGCATTTTAAACAATCTTTATTTAGGTAAAATATAAGATGCCAGGTTTATTTTTTCCATAGAGTACTGAGTGATTCATTTTTAGTCATAGATTTGTGGTGTACCTGTATCATACACCAACTTGTCATACATCCTTGTACATGGGTGTATTTCTGAGCTCACTCTTTTTTTTCATAGTTTATTTCTTGTTTCTTACCAATACTCCAGCTTTAATTGAATTCTGGCTTTCCAGTGTTTTTGTTATCAGTATGATACATTAGACAAATACTGAAAACATCACATAGGATTTTTTATTGAATATTAAAATTTAGAAATAAAAATTAGTTCAATATATGACCAGTCTCACTCACAAACATTGATTTAATAATGCTAAGAATTCAGCAATGCATGAAAGGACAAAACTTCATCACTAGGTTATGTTCATTTTAGAAAGGCAAAGTTGATTTTACATAAAATATAGTTCTGTAATCCACTAGATTAATAGTTTACATAGAAACATAAAGGATAATCTCAATAGTAGAATATGCCATACATCTCACTTCCATTTCCTACTCCTTACCGGTCACTTTGTCTTAATCTACTTTATTGTTTCAGCATTATCTCTCCAACTTCATAATATTAAAATATTCTAGGGTTCAATCTCTGAAACATTTTTCTAACTACAATCAATCCTTTAATGAAGACATTGAATCTTACAGGATTAATGTCATTTATAAGTCCAGGACTCCCAAATGTGAATCTCCAGCCTGGACCACTGTCTTGAACTCTACACATCTCTCCAGCTGCTGATGTAACATCTTCATTGGAATATAAAATAGAGATTTCAAACTTAACTTAAACCAAATCTCTGATACACAGCCCACAAAAACCTGCACTTCTATAGCTTTTCCCACCTCAGTAACTATCAACTTCTCAAAATTTTGATTTCTTTGGGATAGATGCCTAAGATTGCAATTGTTAGGTCATATGGTCATTGCACATTTAGTTTAATAACAAATCGATAAACTGTTTTTCAGAGTAGCTTCACCATTTTATATTCCCACCAGTAATATATGAGTGATCCAGTTTCTGCATGGCCAAACCAATTGATAAGGATTGAATTGTGTCCCCCAAATTTTATGTATTAAAAGCTTAATCCCCACTGTAACTGTTGAGAGTGGGAAATCCTATTACAATAATTGAAAGGTGGGGCCTTGAAGAGGTAATTAAGTTGATGGTTTAATGGTGGGCATGGGCATGGTTCTAAGGGCTCTAAAAGGAGAGCTCGTGGGAGTCTCCGTCTGCTTCACCATTCTTCCATGTGAGACCCCTGCGTTACTGCCAAAAAAGACCCTCACCAGATGTGATCCCTTGACTTTGCACTTCCCAGCCTCTGAAACTGTAAGACATAAATTTTGGGTTTTTTTAATAAAATACCCAGTTCCAAGTATCTTGCTATAAGCAGTAGAAATGGGTTAATACATCAATATTTGGTATTGTCACTATGTTTTTTATTTTCACTATTCTGATAGGTGTGTGGGAATGTCTATTTGGGGTTTTACCTTGCATTTCCATGCTGTGTGATAATGTTGAAAATCTTTTCATGTGCTTATTTGCCATCTTATATAATCTTTGCTAAAATAACTGTTCGTGTCTTTTGCTTATTTTTGATTGTATTGTTTGGATTTTTATGGCTGAATTTTGAGAGTTCTTTATATTTACTAGATTCTAGTCCCTTGTTGAATATGTGGGTTGCAAATATTTTCTCCCAACAGTTTATAGCTTGTCTTTCATCCTTTTCACATGGGCTTTCACAGAATAAGAGTTTTTCACTTTGAAGAGGTCCAATTTATCAATTTTTTCTGTCTATTGGTCATGATTTTGATGTTACATCTAGGAATTCTGTCAATGCTAAATCCTGAACACTTTGTTTATGATCTATTTTCAGTTAATTTTTATATACAGTGTGAGACTTATGTCAAAGTTCTTTATTTTTTGCCTCTGTATGCCCAGTTAATTCAGCACCATTTGTTGAAAAGTCTATTTTTTCTCCATTAAATTGCACCTTTATCAAATATCAGTTGATGAAATTTTTGTGCCTCTATTCTGAACTCTCTACTCTGTTCCATTGATCTATATGTCTATCCTGCCACCAATACCACACTGTCTTGATTACTATAGCTATAGAATAAATTTTAATATCAGGTAGAATATTACCTCCCACCAATTCTTTGTCAAGGTTGTTTTATCAATTTGAGAGCTTTACACTTAAATTATAGAAAAAGCTTCATGAAAACATTCTTGCCTTGTTCCCAATATTAGGAGGAAAACATTCCATCTTTTATTATTGTGTATAATGTTATTGGCAATTTTTAAAAATATTTTGTAGACACTTTTTATCAAGTTGAGATAATTCTCTAGTCCAGACACACTGAGAGTTTTTCTTTTTTAATCCTAAATGGGTGTTGAATTATATCACATAATTTTTCTGCATCAATTGGTATTACCATAAGATATCTCTTCCTTAGACTATTGATATGGTGTTTTACATTGATTTTTGAGTGTTGAACCAGCTTTGCATCCCTAGAATACATCTCACTTGGTCTACTTTATATTTTTACACAGTGACAGATTCTGTTATCTAAAACTTTGTTGCGAAGTTCTGTGTGCAAGTTCACAAACTTGTGATATTATTCCATACTTTTCTATTTTTGCACTACCTTATTTCTGGTTTGGGTAGTAGGATAATAATGGCCTCATAAAGTTATTTGGGAAGCATTTCTACCTCTTCTATTTTCTGGAAGAGACTGTATGAAATTGGTGCTTATTCTTTAAATATTTGGTAGAATTCTCCAGTGAAACAGAGCCTAAAGTTTTCTTTTTCAAAAATTTTCTTTATTACAAATTCAATTTCTTTAATAGTTATAGGGCTATTAAGATTATCAGTTTCATCATGTTTGAGTTTGATAGTTTGCAGTTTTTGAGAAATTGCTTTATTTCTTTTAAGTTGTGAAATATATGAATGTAAAGTTGTTTGTAGTGTTCCTTATTACATTTTTAATCAATCCAGTATCTGTGTAATATCTTCTATTTCATTCTTAATATGAATGATTTTTGTCTTCTTTTTATTTTTATCAGTCTTGCTAGAGTTTTACCAATTTTGTGATTTATTTTTGAAGAAACGTATTTTGTTTCGTTGATATTCTGTATTCCTTCCTATTTATAATATCTTTAATTCCTACTCTTATCTTTACTATTTCTTCCCTTCAGCTTGCTTTGAGTTTATTTTCCTCCTCTTTTCCAACTTTTTTGAGGTATGAGCTAGGTTTCTTATTGGAGACCTTTCCTTCTTTTTAACATAAGTACTTAGTGCTGTAAATTTCCCTCTCAGAATTGCTTTGTCTACATCCCACATATTTTGATATGTTATATTTTCATTTTCATTGTTCTATGTATTTTTTGAATCCTTTGCTAATTCTATTTTACCCACAAGTTATTTAGAAGCTTATTGTTTAATTTCTGTTTGTTTAGAGATATTCCTCTTGTCTTTCTGATATCAATTTCTAGTTTGATTCCATTGTATCGAAGAACACAACATGTATCATTTTAATTCTTTTAAAATTGTTGAGGCGGGGAAGAAGATATAACAACTATACTTTCATGAAGTTACTACAACAAGCAAACGGAAAAGACATTCTTGGGGGGGGAGGGGAGAGAGGAGGAGGGAGGGAGGTGTCGGTGATGGGCCATAATAATCATATACAGTGTATATTGACAAAATAAAAATTTAAAAAAAAAAAAAAATTGTTGAGCTTTACTTTGTAAGAAATTTTCAGCCATTGTTTCTTTAATTACTTCTTCAGCCCCTTCTCTCTTTCCTCTGCATCTGTTACTCTGAAGATACAAATGCTGAATCTTTTATTATTGTCTCACAGGTCACTGAGAATCTTTTTACTTTTTTTATTTTTCCAGCTTCTTTTCTCTCTGTTTTTCAAATTGGATGAATGCTGTTTATTTGAACAAGTTCACTGAATCTATCCTCTGTTGACTCCACTTTACTTCTCTGCACATCTAGTGAATTTTTTACTTCTGTTATTGTATTTTCCAGTTTCCACTTGAGTCTTTATAATGTCTAGTTCTTTGCTAAGATTTCCTATATTTCATTGGTTTCAAAAGAATTTGTAACTGATTATTGAAATACTTTTATGAAGTTTGCTTTAATATCCTTGTCGAGTAGTTCCAACATCAGATTCATCTCAGTATTGACTGCAGTTGATTATTGTTTTTTCATTTAAGTTGTGATTTTCTTGGTTCTTGGTCTGATGGGTAATTTTTTTTATTGTATACCGGACACTTTGTCCATTATGATAGGAGATTCTGAATCCTACATAAACATTTTATTTTAGGAAGCAGAAACCTCGTTTAGGGTTAGCATTTTGGTCTTGGCCTATTTTTGTGAGCTGTGGTTCTAATGGAAGTGTAACTCGCATGATGTTTGCAGTGTTATTTTGTTCTGCTCAGTTTATCTCGTGCCTTCTGAGGCTGACACTTGTCCCTGCCAGTACCGCTTGTGTGGCAGAAAGCTTTTCCCAGGGCAGTATTCAAGATGTCTCTCAGTGGTGGAGAGCTGTGGTAGAATCCCCTGCCAGTGCCATCCAGGATGCCTCAATGTCTCTGGAGATTCCTAGACCAGTGGAGATGATGAGGTTTCTTGGATTGGCAAGCTTGCTACAACCAGTTTCCATTTGCTGGTTTCATACACCAGCCTAGTGTTTCTTATTGAGGGAGGAAAGTTTCAGGGAAAAGGAGACTTCCTAAGTTGGGTTTCTTGCTGGGACCGAGACACCTTTTATTGTTCTGGTTGCCAACTTCACTGTCTCTAGGCAGTAAAGGAGCATCTCAGGGCTGTGGAGACAGATTTTCTGTATTAGGCCACTAACTATGGATTCACCCCTATTTTCTGTTCCACCTGCCTTTCCTGATGTCTTTTGGCAGAGTAGGATTGTTTCAGATCCATGAGAATAAAAAGCCTTCACAGACCAGGCTGCATGCTGTGGCAGGGTCTCTCTTACAGGTTCTGCCTCTTTTCCATAGTATCTTTCTGTGGGAAAGGGGAAGAGGTCTGGTGGGGAAAGAGAGTGGTTCCCCTGGCCACTTGCTTTTAAAGGGTTTCCCAGTGGATTCTACTTGCTGGGGGGTCGGGCTCACTTGATGTTGCTAGAGGCTCCTTTCTGTCCTCGAAGGAATGAGCCTGCCTGGGCTGCCTTATTTTGCTAGGCCAGGAGTCAGAAAATGCAGTGTCTTGCTCAACTTCTGCTGGGTGGAGGGAAGCAAGACAACAGGCTGCTGCACTGTTCCTCCAGTCTTGGGGTCCCAAATCAGCTCACCTTCTTCTTAATACCTTTCAGAGTTTTCATTTGGTTGTCTCTTACACCATTTCCTGGATTTATAGTTGGGTTTAGGGGAGGAACTCAGGAAAATTTAATTTACGTCATCTTTTCTGGACCAGAAATCCTGATCAAGTGATTCTTTTAAAACCTAATATTGGTTACATCGCTCATCTGCTCAAAACCTTCCAATGAGAAAAAGACAAAATATTCACAATGGCCTGTTAGTCTCTATATTATTATTTGGTTTCTCCTTTAGCTCCTCTCTTCTTCTCTCCATCTGGTCCACCCCCCTCCTGCCATTGCGGCCTCACTGCTCTTCATTAAGCATACTGAGCATGCTAGCAAGTCGCAGCTTTTGAACTAGTTGTTATCTCTGCCTGAAATTCCTTTTTTTACTATCACATGACCCACTCACATCAGTTCTCTGTGTCAATTTCACCCCCCCCAGAGGACCTCTCCTATCTTTAATTTTTCTTTATAACAACTATCACCATTTGACCTCTTATATATCTGCTCGTTTACTGAATTTTTGCCTGTCTCTAAGTACTATGGGTCAAAGATTGTTTTGTTCACTGTATCACACACAGCTCTTCAACTAGAGCCTGGCATATAGTAGGTACACACAATAAAAGTTAGCAAATTTATGATTGAACTTATTAAAACCTACACCTATGCCTACTTCCTATAAGTTCCTTAACTCCTGGACACTTCTGTTGTCACCATTCCCTGCTCTGCTTACTTGACCTTCTTGGTGATATTTTGTTAGAATTTGAATTGTTATGAAAAAGAACAGACATAAAAATATGTATTTGTTTGGGTGCACATGAGTATATAGATACAATTTGTTAAGTAATTTATGCATTCTTACTTTCCATATATTTTACCATTTTTCTGATTTTTTTTTTCCTTTTAACTAACATACTTCCTGTAATAGTGATTTCCAAGGGGATATTTATATGGTAAAACTTCTGAGACCTTGTGTGTTTGAGAATTTTACTTACTTTACCATAATATTTAAATGAAGAATTTAAATACTGAGGTGTGAAGGTTTTCTATTCCTTCAAAATTTTTAAAATATTAGTCCATTTTTGCATGAGATTTAACATGGAGAAGTCCAATAGCTCTGCTTCTGTTGTTAATTTTCCTAAATGCATTACCTGGTCATCAGAGAATGTAACCTGAAAAAATCATGAGCATTTTCTAATTTATTTATTTTCTTTTGGGCCAAAATTGCTGTACAAGAACACTTGTCATGTGTTTTTAAAAATGTGTGTTTTCTAGCTATTGGCTGTAAAGCTCATGTATATCAATTATGATACTTAAATCTGTTTTGTCTGTTTTAATTATAGATTTCTTTTTAAAAAGGTGCTAAGCTCTTCCTTGTGATTGTGAAATATCCATTATTCTTTGAAGTTCTATCAGTTTATTCTGTATATTATTTATATTTGCTATGATATACCTATACAGATTCAAAAATGATAGTTATTTTTATGGATTTTTCTTCTTACTAAAATAAAATAAACCTTTTTGTCTTATTAAGTCCTTGTGGGCTAAAATTCTAATATCTGACAATAAAATTGCTATACCTATGTACTTTTTGTTAGAACTCTGCACACCCTCTTGTCATTTTAACTTTCTATTTTCAATGTTATTTTAATAACACATTGTTTTAGGTCGGGCTATCAGTATATAGCTAGTTTGATTTTTTTTTTTAACTTCATCAGAAACTGTATTTGTAAATAGAAAAATTTATACCATTTACATGAATTGTGACTTTTGTTATATTTGCATTTGTTTCTTCCTCTTTATTTCACAAATACATTACCTTCTTTTATGTCTTTGAATACATGTATTATATTTCTTTCAAAGTCTCCTTTTTGTGTTATAACAACAGAAACCTGGGATATGCAATACTATGATTCTTGAACTTTTATGCCCTCGTTCATTGGGTTGGTTTGCCTCAAATGTTTAAGATGATGTTTGCGTTTACCATACATTCTCCCATAATAGTCTCCTTTTTGTGTTATAACAACAGAAACCTGGGATATGCAATACTATGATTCTTGAACTTTTATGACCTCGTTCATTGTGTTGGTTTGCCTCAAATGTTTAAGATGATGTTTGCGTTTACCATACATTCTCCCATAATAGTGGAAGGTAGGGTGGACTTGAGAGAAGTTTGACAACATTGTGTTCTAGTTATCAGGGAAGTTTATTCCCCTTTAGGTTTCTATCACGAAGGAATGAAGAGTCCTCTCCCTCACTCTCCATCCTGAGACTCCCCACACAAAGCCTCAGACTGGAAACAATGCTTAGTGCTGGGTGCAAATGGATTTTAGAGAGGGAAATAAGGGGAAAAGGCCTCTCAGGCTGATGGGTCTTTGCCTCTGACCATCAGTGCTCTCAAAATCACTCCCACATTTCATAAAATGTTTCTTTATTGTATATTTTAGATGATCTTTTCCTACTTCAACTCAATCACATCTGTTTTCAGTTTTTTAAACATTTAAAAAATTTCTGGTCATTGATCTCTTTCTAATTTTTCAATATTTGAAAGCATTTAGAAATAAATATTTTATCATAAAACAAAGAAGAGAGTACTGTCAGAAGAAGAGAGAGGTAGGCATCTGTCTATCATCCTTTATTTTATCCAATCCTAGATGCTGACTTGTGTAAAGATAGATTATTTACGTAGGGTCATTCACTGGCCTCTACTTAGATAGCTGGAAGACTTCAGAGGAGAGATGTCAAAGAGGTGGCGTGCGTGTGTGTGCACGTGTGTGTACGACAAGAGCTGACTGTGCTTGCTTCTCACTCTTCTAATGTGTGATCTCATTGGCCTATTTCATTACTCTTTAGGTCTGTAAATCTGTCACTACAAGCAATGTTGAACATTCTACTGCTCTTTTTAGATTATAAGTCCACACAGAGGAATATTTAGTTTTTTGTTTACATTGTGTGTCCATTTCTGTTGCTTATAACAAAATACATGAAACTGGGTGATTTATGAAAAAAAATAAAATTTATTGCTTACTGTTTCTGAGGCTGGGAAGTCCAAAGTCCATCTAGTGGTGGCAACAGTGATGCAGGGTCATTTTGCCGGATGGTGGAGGCAGAGAGAGCAGAGAGTAACTGCCCTATTCACTCTCTTTTTCAACCCTGTGAACCACACCCCTGACCACCATTTTTAATGTATTCACTACTGCACGGTCCTACAATCTAATCCCCTCTTCAAGGCTACACCTTTCAATTATCATAATAGGATTTCCCACCCTCCTAACAGTCACAGTGGGGACCAAGTTTCCAATGCATAAAACCTGGGAGACACAAGTCAAGCTTCAGTGAGTTTTGGGGGGACATACTTCAACCCACTATACATTGCAAATCATCAAATGTTAGACCTAGAAGGAAATGTGAGTAATTATGTACTCTAAACTTTAATTTTCTAGTGAGAAAAAAATGAGTTTTAGCTATGGTGTGTGGTTTATGTATGGTCAGTTGTCTAAAGCAGAGCCAAGGTTTCCTATCCTTCTTGTCCTTCTCTATTATATAAGGCCTGTTGCTAGTGGTTGGCACTTTTTTGTGTGTGTGTGTGAATAAGTGAACCCAAGATTTGTAGCTGAGTGTTGCAATGATTCATAGACTTATAAGTGCTTCTGCTCATTTCTCAAACTGTAATTCCTGAGTTAAGCTCCCCTTTTCTTTCTTTCCTTCTTTTCTTTCTTTTTTCTTTTTTTCTTATTTCTTTCCTCCCCATTTTGTCTACAGAATTTTAAAATTATTTATCTGTCTTGTTTTGTGTTTATTTAGTTGCTTATTGTCCAAATAAACATTGAACTCCTATTATATGCCAGTGTCTTGATCAAATTTTAGAATGAATTATGTGGAGAGAGATGAATATGACCTAGTTGTTTCCTAGATGTCCTCATATTTTTTTAATTTTTATCTAGGCTAACACGTTTCATCTCTAAACTATAAACAAATATAACACATACTTTATTATCGTATAATGTAAATAATGAAATCTTTCTTTCCCTTGAAGAGGTTTCTCTGTGCTTTATTCTCAATCTCTTCATAGTGAAGGAATTGACAAGTTATGTTTTTTCCCTCACCCAGAATAAAAGCCCTATTTCAGATAAAAGCAAATTTCTTAATATTTCAATTTAAATCAGTTTGAAATACCTTTTGCTCTGTTGCCAATGTTTTCAACTAAAGAAAATGGGATTATGTACAAATTAGTTTTTAGATATTATGGATTTTTTTTAAGAAAAATAAAGACAAGTATTCAATGCTTAGATAATTTGAAACAGGCGGAAAAGGAAGTCGGCTAAATCTCTTTTTCTGGCGAAAAAAAGGCAAACAAGATAGAAGCAAGTGAGAAGAGTATTAACGAACATAGTGAACAGCACTAGGCTAAAAATCATTCTGAACCAAAGCAAAATTAGCTTTGTTGGTCTCAACAATATTTAAAGTCCCATTTCTTCCCACTGTCTGATGAAACTTCAAAGACAGTGATACTTTAAACATTTTACTTAAAAATATATGATAAAATGTGTATATAAAGACATCATCTGAGAATTCCTTCTTAATTTATTTTGTTTTAGTCTCTTTCATTCCCTTGCCCCTCTATCCTTTTCTACTGCAGATATTTATTTAAGGCACTGGTGACATTAGAACAATGAAGTGAGGTCTGGGAATGATCTCTATCCTTTTCTACTCAACACTGCAGATATTTATTTAAGGCACTGGTGACATTAGAACAATGAAGTGAGGTCTGGGAATGATATGCATGAAAATTATTCCTAATGAAACCCTGGAATAGAATAAAACACAAAGGTACAAATGGATAAAATGTACTCAGAGCTACGGTCCTGCCTATCCTTAGAGAACATAGTGTTATTATACCATTATCTGAAAAGGGTTTAATTATAACCATATTATATCCATCTGCCTTAAAACCCTTATCAAGCCAGACCATGCTGAGAAATCTACTTTCCATACACTCAACCTGCAGAATCCCTTGTGTAAATCTGCAAGTTTCAATGGCTTTATGGAACCCAACAGTGCCTCTAGAGGCTTTCTTTTGCTTGGCCTCCACTCCACCTGCAATGAGTAAATAGAAAGTCCATTAACTCTCAGTTATCTGGAAACCCACTTAACACTTTATGATCTTTCGCAGGAAGGTTTTTCTAAATTTCTTATGGGCCTGGACACAGACACGAGGCTATTGCAACTTATTTAGATATATTAATAGCAGTACTATCCAAATATTTTTTTTCCATAGGCAAATCAGCTGCATTCCAAATCATGATAAGAAATCCAAAATACAAAATATCCCAGAATTGGTTATAAATTACATATCCTTTCAGGGAGTGTGTGGTTAATAAAGGTAGAATTTATTTAACTAAAGTAAAATGGTACAGGACATATTTTTTAACAAAGGAGATGATGAGCATCAATGCCATTTGCACAAGACTAGTTTTTAAAACTTCAAGTGTGCATTAAGAATGATGTAAAAAGTGCACTCCACATTACAAAATCCCTAAAAAAGATAAATTTCCAAACACGTAAATTAAGACACCTTAAATATCTTTAAAAAAATACAAAAAAGCCCCAACATTAAACATTTGAAGAATACCTGTTAATTAAGTTAGACAAACATGTGTATAATATCAGTCTATATAGCAAGACAATTTTCCAAACAGAGAAATTTTGCAATTATTTTTTTTAATTCTCAACAAATTTATTCTTTTTCCTATTTTCTCTTTATGTTTTAATTTATTTTATGTTCTCTATATACTGTACATCACTTGACTTTGAAGTAAGCTAGCAAATTGCAAATGGCAAGAAATGTTAAAAAATCAGCTTATGGTTATTTTATTGACCCTTTTATTGTATACTATTCTAATATTCCAATTCTTATATACCACAGAAGGTGCTTTAAAAGTTTTATTTTTACATTAAAATAGCTTGCTAGATATCTTCTATTTGTACCTTCGAGTTCATTCCCCATCATTCCCTGTTCTGCTCTTTGTCCCAGGAGGCTGATTTTGCTGAAGGACATCCACAGGCTCCCTTAAACTTTGCTGGTTTCCTATTGATTTAGTCCAACGGGAGTTTCTACAGGTATCGGAGGGTGAAAAGGTGAGATCATGGAATTTATTCCCCCAGTTCTATCTCTGTAGGATCACCCTGGACAGCTTCAGTCCCTCATCTGATAGTCAATTCTCCTTCAAGGAAGCCTGCTTTATACTTCTCTCTCATTCTAGGTTCCTATACCTGTGTCTTGCTACATCCATTCCTTCCCAGCTTTTAAGTGGTAACAGATCTCTGGGTAAAAGCCTCTGGGGTATGGCATTGTCCTTTGTCGCTACTCTGGATCCTGCTCATATCTTTGTAAATAAACTCTTTATAAAACCTCCTTAAAAATAAGATACTATTTTGTGTGTTCCATCTATTTTCTGACAGGGACATGAACTATAAAAATGGTTTTTATCTTGGGTTTCTTGATTACAGATTCTCTATTCCATTTCCAGCCCTAATTCTTCCTAATAAATTTAGATTATTTATGTGTGTTTTCTTTGTTTTGAGCTATGCTTTGGTGACTCGCAGTAGGTATAACTTTGACCCCTTTTCCACCAATTTCCTATTTTTCCATCAAAATAAAATTGTATGCTTCAGTAAAATAAATTGAACTTCAAGTGTTGTTTTTAAATGTATTAAGAAAAGGTCTGTGAATGCAACCTTCACCAAGAGAGCAATTCGCAGTTGAAAAGCAATTCCAATTACCAGTATCCAAGTTCTCAGGTTTCTTTGTGGTGATACTTGCAGCTGATTAAATTTCATCTAATTATTTGTGTAGACACACATCATGAAAATTAAAATGAAATATATCAGCTCTTTGGGAACAATGTATATCTGAAACAGCATCCTGAATATGCCATTATGTCCAAATAAGTGAAATCACATCAATAATTTTGTAGATTGAATGAATGAATTCTTTCTGGGTTTATACAAAACAGTAAGTGGAAAATTAATTTTAATATAGAGGGATTATTTCACTTAGCTAGTTATAAATAGCCAGAGTAAAATTTCTGAATTTTTTAACATCATTCAACTCTCTTAATTTTTTTCATTTGGCCGAAAAAACAAAGGTCGTTAAAAACAAACAAACAAACAAAAAAAAAAATTTCCATGATGAGAAAGTTAGACACTTTAAAAGTGTTTCTAAAGCAAAACATATAAATCTAAAAACCTTTTATGAGGATTTCCATGATGAGAATGTTAGACACTTTAAAAGTGTTTCTAAAGCAAAACATATAAATCTAAAAACCTTTTATGAGGAACATACTAGGTTATAATCTAGTCAAAAGCCAGGAAAGAAAATGTAGATGATTCCTTGTAATTTTTCCTTCAAAGCTGTAGGCCTTGCCCAGCTCCATCAGATCAGCAGTGTGGTTGGTTAGATAACTACACATTTCAAACACATCATCGCGCCACACTACTAATCCTAGATAATTGAGAAGGGAAGAAAAACTAATTACAAATTTAAAAAATGGTCTAATATCTGAAGGAAACAATTATTCTTTAGAATTTGCTAAATCACTATAATGACCATTCAATAATAATTATAGAAATTATTATAGAAATTATTATAAATAATATAATTATTTATTGGGCACTCCCTATATAGTCTTACTTAAACTTCTCAACAGCCCCTAAAAGGGAGATATTTTTATTATCCCACTGTATTGATCAGGGTCCAGTCAGAAGACAGAAAGCTTATTAGTAATTTAAAGAGGGAAAATTGAATATAGAGAATTATGAATTAGACAGTTAATTACTACAAGAAGTAAGAGAAAACTAAAGAATACAGAAGTAACAAAATCAGGAAGCAGCTACTGCCTTATCTAGAGCTTTGAAAGAGTCAATGTGGAAAAGGATGCCCCGAGGCTGAGACTCAGGCTACTTGAAGAAGATGTGGCTGCAGACTCTGGGATAGCAGAGAAGTCCCTTGCGGTGCCTAGCATCAAAGATGGTCTGCAATAGGCAGGCTGGCACCATTGATCAGAAAGCTGGCCACTAGGCTTCAGGTGAGAAGAAGCCAGTAAGTAGAAAGCTGCTTCCTGTAGTGCTGGGAAATGCATAGGACAGTGAGTGTCACTGGGTCTTTCATATAGCACAGGCAACTGTGACATAACCGTAAGAAGGAAAATACACCAGAACCAGGAACAAACGTCTTTTCTCTATTCCTGGTCCTGGTGTATTATTTTTTTTT